>NW_015555796.1:107291-108198 GCF_001515605.1 Sinocyclocheilus anshuiensis | reverse complement strand
TCATTCACGGATTTGCGCTACTGTCTTCACACACAGACGAAACTTACTAGAGAAGTGTGAAGTGTGACATAATATAATAAAGGGGAGCGCGATGCACAAAGTAATGGGGGGTTAGTTGTAAAACACGTGGTTTGAATATTTATTTTACCATAGTAAAATTAAAATTCTGGCTTAAGTAAATTTAGCTCAGTTTTTATTATTCATTTAAAATGAGACAAATCTGCTATTATTTTAATCTCCAATCTGTTATTTATCAGTTCAGATCGTTTTTTAATGATTTGATTACTAGCAGAAGACACTAACCAGTTTTAAATTCCAGTTGCGCAGAAGCAGGGTAATGATACCCATACTGTGCTGCACATTATTGACAATATTGAGCTGAAGCTTGACTTTGCAAATTTAAAATCGCAAATCAAATCGCAATATCTGTCAAAAAAATTGCAATTTGATACTTTCCCCCAAATCGCACAGCCCTAGTTTAAACTTCTGATATACGTTTTCTGCGAGCACACATCCGAAGCAGTAGATGCACTGGGGACCTGATTATAGCACTTAAAACCTGGAAAAGTCAGATTTTCATATGTCACCTTTAAAGAGCTAGAGGTCTTAAAGCCACAGATGACAAAACTGCAGTGTGCTTATAATAAACAGAAAATTATCATTCAATTCAATTCAAGTTTATTTATATAGCTCTTTTCATGATACAAATCATTGCAAAGCAACTTTACAGCAAATTAAGTTTCTACAATATTTAGTGGTATCTTATCAGTGTTGACTGTCAGTTAATATACATATGGCAGAAATGTAAAGAAAAATCAATTAAAGAAGTAGTCAAACAGACGATGAACACTATTAACAGCAATTATTATATGATGCAATCAAACTTATAGCAAAATGTGGTAGTTCT
>NW_015555796.1:102693-107126 GCF_001515605.1 Sinocyclocheilus anshuiensis | reverse complement strand
GTATTTGGTGTGATGAAATGTGTTTATGCGGTTTAAAGTAAAAAAAACACATTATTTTCCACATACTGTACATTATTGTTTCTCCTCTATGCCCCGCCTTTCTGAAACGTGCCGATTTTTACAAAGCTCATCGGTCTGAAAAGCAAGGTGTCCTCTGATTGACCAGCTATCCAGTGCGTTGTGATTGGCTGAATACCGCAAGTGTGTGACGGAAGGCAGGCTTGCGGCAACCACATGTGACGACCCCGGGCTGGACTTCGCTTGATGTATTTCCTCAGCGACCAGCACGGATCAGCTCTAGGCATGACAAAGCGGATATCGTCCTATTTTGGAAGGCCAAACAAAGTAGTAGAATAAAAGTTTCGCCTTCTTTCTTTGCGTGAACATTTGGGTGGCATTATGCAAATCTTCCCACATCGGGACTTAGACATGTGGGGACGTGTTAGAACGAGCTGTTTTAGGTAGGCGTGGTTGACTCAACTTTTATAAAGAATATCTCTTTGGATTTGAGACTTTAGTCTTTGCAACTTTACAGATCTTCTTTATGTACCAAGAGCTTTTAACACTTCAAAGAGAAAGGAAAAATTTGAATCGCATCATATGACCACTTTAATAGGTAGCCAGTGCAGAGACTGTAAAATTGGGGTAATATGATCATATTTTCTTGACCTGGTATGGACTCTAGCCGCTGCATTTTGGACTACCTGTAGCTTGTTTATTGAAGATGCAGGACAACCACCTAGCAGTACATTACAATAGTCCAGTCTAGAGGTCATGAATGCATGAACTAGCTTTTCTGCATCAGAAACAGGTAACATGTTTCGTAACTTGGCAATGTTTCTAAGATGGAAGAATGCTGTTTTTGTAACATGGGAAATACGATTTTCAAAAGACAAGTTATCATGCGTTGGTGTGGACCCTAATATGATTATCGTTAGAGTTATCTTTATAGTACTCATTCTTGGTGTCAACAGGCGTTTAGTGGACCTTATGTCAAAAGTTGTAACTTACACTCAGCTGGTACAACTAGCTCTAGCCTCCTCCAAATGCTGTTTTCATTGACATTGTTGTTCTCTTCCTGACATGTATTAAAATGGGAAAACTTGTTAAATGTAATGTTTACTTTTTAATCCATCTTTCTCCTTAGGCATCGCAACTGAAAGATCAAGGTAACAAGGCGTTGAGCGCAGGAAATGTGGATGAGGCGGTTAGGTGCTACACTGAGGCCCTGACATTAGACCCTTCCAATCACGTCCTCTTCAGCAACCGGTCTGCCGCCTATGCCAAGAAGGGCGATTATGACAATGCCCTGAAAGATGCCTGCCAAACCATAAAGATTAAGCCGGACTGGGGCAAGGTGAGTTGTTATTGCTGTTAGTGTCACTTAGGGGTGGGAGATCCTCCCAAAATATTATATCATGATCTTATCTCACAATTGCGATTCTCAATCTGAATCGCGATCTTCCCAATTTTGAGATGTACTATTGAGAATATCCAGACTGGAACAAGCCTATGCCTTATCTATTTGAAGAGTTTAAAACACAGTATTGCATTAAACAACAGTGTCCTTTGCAGTTAATGTGCTTTTAGTTTAGAAAGTTTAAAGTTTAGAAGAGGGGAAAGCACACCAATTTAAGGACATAAAAGATTGTAGATCGTAGATGTCTTCAAGGTTGATCACAATATAAAATTGTCAGATCGCCCACCCCTAGTGTCGTTCTTTCCCTGATCTCCTTCTGTTGCCATTTCTACTTTAGTTTTAATCTTCAATTTTCATCTTTTATTAAGGGCTACTCAAGAAAAGCAGCTGCTTTGGAGTTTCTTGGGCGACTAGAGGATGCCAAAGCGACCTATCAGGAGGGGATATGCCAAGAGCCATCCAATCAGCAGCTCAAGGAGGGACTTCAGAACATTGAAGCGCGCTTGGCAGGTAAGGAATGTCTCCTCCTTTTAACCATGATTTTGGAAGAATTTCCACAAAGCAAAACATTTGATACGAAACCAACGGATCTTTTCACATCAAGAGTAGAGTGTTATGTTGTATACACCTTATCTTACAAAATGGATTTTGGATTTTTGTCTTGTTCAAGGCAAAATATTCACTCTCAGTGTGAAGCCTAAGAGCACATATCAGTTTGAAATTAATGTACTTTAAGCCTCTTTGGGTGAAAAATACCTAGTAGTTTTCCTGGTTGCTTGTATCTAGTGCCTATTTTTATTATGATATGAATTTTTAATATACCGCAATTCCGGTGTATGTCGCTTAAACAACGTTTGGAACGCGACGTGGCGCGACGGGGTCCCTTTTCACTGTGCTGAGGGCACAGCTGTATTACTAAGCGGGACGGTGAAGATGGACACCCCTCTACAATGCGAGTAAATCACTCGCATATGCAACTAAATCTTCACTTTGGGCAACTAAATGATGTCTAATATTAACCTTGGTTGGAGTTGGAGGCTTAGTATAAGTTTATCACGGACATGTTCACTCACCGAACACATTGACAGAGCGCTTCTGAGTCTCATTATCTGTCAAGCGATCTGTGCTATTTTCAGTTCATCTCAATGGATGTGCAGCGCATTTGACGTACTGTAAACTCTAGTGTAACGGCGCACACCTCACCGTCGCTTTGTCTCACACACAAGCAAAGAAAGAGGCAGCAAGAGAGTCTTACATAACATGCAGAATTGACACGCTACATGTAAACGATATTCTTTGTTGTATTTTCCTGTCAAAATAACGGAGTTCCTTTGGAATTCTTCAGCTTTTAAGAATTGCCGGGTTGTCTAGTAGTGGGTGGAAATAATGCGCAATCGGCCAGAAATCACCAGCACCAGTCATAAGATCAGTTAAAATGACAATTTTTGAAGTCAATCTACTGCAGTATTTCCTCTCTCAATCAGTAGAAAATGTGGTTAACACCATGCATGAAAAAAAAAAATACCGTCATATACTGTGAAACCAAGACAATTTTGAAAAATACCGTGATACAAATTTTTGTTCATACCACCCAGCACTACTTGTACCTTTTTCTTAAAATTAAAAGATTCTTTGTAGTGTCAGTGGAGGAACATGGTGAGAAACTGAAAGATTTAATGTGATAACTGATGATTTCATGTTCTTTTCAGAGCGAAAGATGATGAACCCATTTTCCATTCCCAACTTGTATGAAAAGCTGGAGGGTGACCATCGAACCAGAGCGCTCCTGTCTGACCCCAGCTACAGGGAGCTGCTGGAGCAGCTCAGGAACAAGCCCTCAGAGCTTGGCACGTAAGTGTTCTGTATGCCTTCTGCCTTTCGGTTTCTATTTGTGTCTTTCTTTGCATAATGTATAGTCGGCTTGTCATTATCACATAATAATCCGCGACACTACGCAATGGTTTGCTGATATTTGGCATTTCTTAGTGGTGTCAACCAATAACTATCTGACTTTTTTGACAGCACTGAGAATGCAGTGCCCGAGCACAGATGCACAGAAGCTTCTATTTTTTTCAGAAGTTTACAGTCTTTGTTAAATCCCTCTTTAAAAAAAAAAAAAAACTATAATATGTAGGGATAGACCAATACCACTTTTTCAGAAGAAGCTCAATGCTGATACTTATTATTTTTGGTACTTGCCTATACCGAGTACCAGTACCTGTATTTTCATGCCAATTTTTCACAATTTTTAAAAATACGGGGTACAGAAACTAAAAGAATATGAATAATGTTAGATAGCTTAGTTCATTTAGCAAATAAATATTTCCTTCAGTTATTTTCACACTTATGCCCATTAAAATGTATTGTTTAAGCTTGTTACTTTCACTGTTCATTTTATTGCTCTGTCGTATTTCATCTTTAATTTTAAAAGCATATCAGAGCTGCTCCATTGCAGCGGCTCAGCACTGTAATCACAAGACATTTTCTTTTAACAATGCAGGAAGGTTATACATAAATCTAATTGGGGTGGGCGATATAGCCTCAAAATTATATCACGATATTTCAAGAATATTTGCGATAACGATATTTATGACGATATAAAAAAAAGAACATGGAACGTTTTATTGATTGCAGCTGGCAGGCAGCAGCATTTATTAGTGCAAACAAAATGAAGGGCATTTTCCTTTTCCAATGAGCTACTGTCATGGCAGACTACCTAATTTGAAGTGTAAATCTATTGTCATAAGGTGGCAGCAGCAGCTGTGTGTTCGACTTGAAGCAGACCAATCGGTGTATGACATCAAAATACCGCGAGAGTAACTTACCCCTTATTTACACTGCACGCGTGGCGCGTTACGGCTTCAACACGGCCACTCTAGTCAATGCTTGTGTTTACATCAGTGGAGCCGCGGCACATTTCTGAATTTTCTCTCTGCGCTGCTTCGCTAAAGATATGCGCCTCGCCTATTTTTGAAGGTAAGAGTGTGCGCTCGAATATGCTCTGGAACCGCTC
>NW_015555796.1:99821-101833 GCF_001515605.1 Sinocyclocheilus anshuiensis | reverse complement strand
TGTGTTACAAATGATGTTTACAATAGTATTATGTTTACATTTTGGACATTTACTCTCATTTACCATCTTTTGTCACAACTTTTATTTTTACATTTATTTTAGGAAGTTGTTTTAATTTTTAAAGCCAAATGTGTAATCTTTTTTTTAATGTTTTTTTTAATAAACTATACTTTTAAAGTGTAATTTAATGAACCCTCTAATTTTTGTGGCTTCAGTCATTGTTGGGATACTCTTTTAAAGCTGGAAGCATTAACAACTTATATCGAAATATATATCGTTATCGTTCAATATGGGAAAAATTTATCGAGATTACATTTTTGCCATATCGCCCAGCCCTACTTTGATGTCATACACTGATCAGTCTGCGCAGCGCTGCTTCGAGTCGAACACACCTAATGGGTTTGTGGTGGTGGTGGTGGTGGTGTTGTGCGTGCAAGGGAACGTATATCCGCCATACGTCATCGCGTCGCTATATCATTGATATCGCGATATGACACTTTTTTTATCATGTAAAAATTTATACCGGTATTATCGTGGACTGTATGATATGGCACACCATATCGTGGCACACCACAGATGTTATTTATCATCTGAAATGTGATGTGACTTCCAAAGCGACTCATATAATGCAATTAACATCAAGCAAGCAAAACAGAATGAGAAAGACGCATAAGCCTAGCGCATTTCACATAAGTTGCTAGTTTCACTTTCGCTTTAAAGAAAGTTGTGTATGCTTGCCGTTTAAAATAAATGTTGTTTATAGTGAATGCTCCTATATTTTTTGTTTTTTATATTTATGATTTAGGTTTAATCCAAATGATGCATGTGCTAAGTGATTCATTCATCAGAAATGCGCATGCTCTCTCTATCTCTCGCTCGCTCTCCCCCTCTGTCTCCTTATTGTCAAGTAACTTAAGTAATTTGTGCATTGTTTTCCTTGCTTTTGACATATCCAGCCAAACTATAAACCTTCCAGTGATGTCTGTGAGAAAGGGATGTTTGCTCGACAAGCTTGCGCATCTTTTCCGCGACACGCTCAAACCACTCAGCATGCTTTGCTTTTCAGCTCATGCACATCAGCTATACAGGCGTGAATATTGAATGTTTAACATTATATTAATTACATACATGTACTTCATAGTAGGGCTGGGACAATAAATTGATGCATCACGAATCGAGAAATGATTCTGCATCGATTTTGAGATTTTCCGAAGGCATCGCGATTCACTCTTGAGTCGATTCTGAGCTTAGTTTTTAACAGCAGATGGCACTGCGTGCTTTAGAAATAGCCGAATTCTGCTTGCTTCCAGTTCCTTACACACGCACCATTTGAACCTAAAATAATCAAAGTTTGAAAAGTTTGAAGCGAATTAAGGTTGTTCACAGTGGGCTGTGTTTACATTGATCTTGCATCATAAAAGCATAAAAGCTGATGTGCAAGTACATTTAACCAACTTACATTACTCTTCGTGAGCATTTGAGTGCGCGATTAAAAACTAGCCTAGTAGAGTGCCATCTGCTGTTAAAAACTAAGCTCAGAATCGATTCGAGAGGGAATCACGATGCATTCTGATAATCTCAGAATTGATCCACGAAACGAGATGCATCGATTTATTGTCCCAGCCCTACTTCATCGATATCCTGAATCTCTAATAACTCTATTCTGCTCTGGCATTTTAATAAGTACAAATAGGAGAACAGGAGCCCAGTATTTTACAGGCTTATATTTTTTATGTATTTTCACATCAATTTATTTTTATATCATTTATCTAATTTAGTAAACATTTACTAGTCATTTACTATCTTTAAATAGTGTCATATCATATTTATCAGTTTTGTATCGGCCACCCTCCTAAAATATCAGAATCAGCCATGAAAAAAATCTGCGTTTGTTAACCACTACTCTTATGTCACACTAAACTTATAATGACAGTCTGACTGTACAGTAGAGCCCTACACGGGCCTCAAATTTAGGGCCCAGCCCGTGTCCGACAGCGAGCATGACCTGAGCC
>NW_015555796.1:94527-99789 GCF_001515605.1 Sinocyclocheilus anshuiensis | reverse complement strand
TATGTTTGATCAATTTAGCCTTCTCAAATCATCACGACTTGCCTAAAATAAAATCTATAGATATAAAACAGTTCACGCATATAACAATGTTTAAACATTAAACCTAGATAAATGTGCGCTAAATCCAATAGTTTGTAGACACTTTGCAGGACATGGAGGCGCCAGCGTGATCACTTGCATGTTTTTTCAGTGGATACGCCATCCTAAACTGTAAAGGGGCTAGTTTTATTTGTGTGCACTCACAATATCAACAAAATGTTGCGCTTTTATAAAATAAAGAAAACAAACATGATGTGCTTTCTGCCGTCTATAGTCTTGAAGAGGAGCGCTTCACAAAAATGAACCGAAACTCAGCGAATACATGCCTCACAGACATGATAAATAGATCTATAGAAAGCTTTAAATTACTACTTAACGAAATAAAACAAATCAAAAACAAAAATGCTTTCATTATAATCATAATCCGTAAAGATGCACTTCTCTCTAAAGGCGCGTCTAATGAGGAGATGGCGAATCGGCAACTTCATCCTTACGACACCGACTCAGAAAACACTAGTTTAATAGTAAATAATAGGGCTGTGTATCACCAGCAAAGTCACAATACGATACGTATCACGATACAGGACTGCACTGAATTTCACCAAAGCAGAATTTAGTAAAATAGCTGTTTATTAAACACTGCATACTATAGTGGCATTTCTAACTATTGGCAGAGCAGGCAGCTGACCTCTGCATTATGAAGGGCCTCCAGTACTGTACCACAGTACAATATAGGTAATGGCATATGTTTCATGTTTACATTGGGCACTCCCCACCAGGTACAATATTCTGATTGTTTGCATCTTGTTTTTAAGCCCATAAATAATAATGTACTCGTTCTAATACATTTATATTATAATGTACTCATACTAATATATTTAAAAACTCATCTTTACATTGCTGGTAGGTTATCATTGCACAAATTAACACAATTTCTACATTTCTACTAATGCGCTGTCTTCACTGTATCTCACGCACTATTTTAGTCACTCACACAGATCACATTGCGCCCGCACAGACATTTAGTAACAAACTTTTTAGCGCTGCCCCGCAATTGTATCAATGAAATAGCTTAATCGCTCAAGAGCTACATTATCTTTCTCAACAAGGAACTGGTAACATCATCGTTTCTAGAGGAATTAAAGCCACAGCTTCACTGTTAATAGAGAAACGTGGTATTCATACGTGTATTCATACATACACAGCCTCTCTCTGTCTCTCTCTCTCTCTCGTGTAAATAAACACTTGATGAATTACACTTTTCTGAGAATAGAATATTGAAGTGGAGATCGCTAAACTACAAGCTTACCGGTGTCTTCAGAAAGCAAGCGTGTTTATCCTCAGTGGAGAGAGAGCGCGCGTGCACATGGTTGCCAGGTTATAGATAAGATAAGTAGCACACTTGGCAATTATTTCCGTATTGCGCAAGTGGGAAGCTCTGTTTCGGGGATTACGTCTCGTTATATCAGGCAACCCCGGTTGTGTTCCTCTGCGGCCAGATTAAACTTTGCTGTAGCCTATATATTATGCTCTATTCATTATTTTTTAGAAACCTCGCACTTTTCGACTCCATTTTAAACAGTGCTCTCGTATTAAAATTAAGCGCGGTCCACGCTACACACGTGCCACAATATCGATACAGGGCCAGCTGTATCGATACTCCTATCGTCAAATCTCTGTGATGATACATCGTCGTATCGAACACAGCACTAGTAAATAATTCAAACATCTCCTTACTATTTTCCCCTGACACATTTATGGTAATTACTTTTGCCAGTGCTTTGTGGCAAGCTTAAGCCTATTGCATGCATTTGAACGCAGAATTGTTCAGCTGCGCTGACGACACGCACCATACTTGCTGCTGCTGGCGGGACAATAAACACTGTCGAGCAGCTCTTGACAGTCGCGGTAGCACGGTCTCTTGTTGTTTCCACCAGCGTGGCAATTTCTTTTCATAATTAATTGATGGATGTCTAAAATATAAAAATAAGGAGAAGCCTAAAATTGGCCCAAAGCCCCGGCCCGAGGGGTGTAAAAAAGTCGGGGCCCGTCATTCCCGGGCTGAAATGCAGGTCTCTACTGTTACAGGGTCCTGCTTGAACTCTGCTATATCGATTGACAATGGACCTAATTGAATTTTGTGAAATTATAATAATGCTGGTCTTTCCGTCCAGAATTGTGATATGGCTTGATGTGATGGTTAAACTTCAAAATGCTATGATTTCATTAAATAAACAGGAGCGCTGCAAGTTGCAAAGTCTGGTGCTGTGCTGCTTTGTGTACTGCCGTTACCAGGGAAACAGTTATGTTTCTGTCATTCTGAAAGCGCCACCTGCTTGCAGAAAATGAATGTGCATTATTAATAAGACTGTTGTTTTTGTTCAGACAAAGTAACTTTCAAGAAAAGTCTGTTCACTCCGTGGCCATATTTGCAACACCTCTGGGCAGCTCATCCAAAACCAAGTCCTATCTAAATAAATTGGGGAATCCTGAAATCTCAAAAACTGCCCTGTGAACTCACAATTAAATTACATATTTCAAATCGGCAACAAAATCTGAAATGAACTGTCCCATGAATGTTGTTTATAATGCTTAAATAGCATTAAAAAAGCTTATTTTTCAGGCCAGACCAGCCAATGCGCATGTGCAGTTATAACGCAATTATGACTGCGCATGCACATTGTCTGGTCTAGCCTCAGGTTTCTAGGGGAACCAGAGCTTCTAACGGCCACTGCAGTGACACAATCACTTTACCAATCAGCAATTGGCTCTTTCATCTAGAAGGTGGGACTATTCCACCATATTGCGCATTGCAGTTTCTCCCATTCACAAGTATAGGAGTGAACCTTCTTTGTATTTCTATAGTCTTTGGTTCAGACCAATGCAAAAATCGACCCATGTTTTTACCGTGCAAACACATAAAGCTGTAAATGTGAACTGGTGGATTGATAAAAAGATGATGCATTATAAAAATCTAAACAGTAAAATGTAATTGTTTTTTAATATAATAATTTATTGATGATAATTGTTTAAATTAATATAATAATGAGTTTTTTTGACTCATTCCTTTTCTTAAAAATGGTTTAAAGCCTGAAATGTTAAGTGTATCGTTTTATAAAACTTTTTGTTTTTGTGAAAACTTGTATCTGAACTGTAAATCATGTGTTTTACAGTCATTTTACAGTTTAATATGTTACTATAGACATTGCCCTACCCTTTTCATATGGTATTGATTTTATTTGTGCAAGCCTTAAAAAAAGGTCTGTAAAGTCTTAAATTTGAGCTTAAAAATCCTGCAGAAACCAACTGAAAACTCAACTGTCGCGGTGAGGGAATTTCCCTTGTTACAATATAACTAACAAGGTCATATTCAGAAGACAATGAAACCAAATAGCGTTGAAACAGGAAGTGAAGTAAACCGCATGACAAAATAACGGTCCACATAACCGAACATAAACTTGACAATAAGATAGTTAGGCTATCGTTAGCCTATATGTATAACAGTTAGCCTAGTTGTAATTTGATTTTATAATCTGACTGGACAAGAGACTTTCTATTGATATTTCCACCTGCGCGCGTTCTAGATGGGCTGTCAGTCAGTGCAGTTACAGTGCTGCGCCACAAGGTGGTGGCTGTCATTCAACTACACGCTCAAAAACGCTGATTCATCATTCAAAGAGACGTAATGAAACACGCTGTTGAAATCATTTTAACTTTGAGCGCCACTTTAGAAGGCTCAGCTGACCAGCAATGCGTCTTTAACTTTGAGTGCCACTTTAGAAGGCTCAGCTGACCAGCTATGTGTCAGTGCTAAGACAGAGATTTCGCTTTCCTTGGACATGACAACCTATTTTCACAAATATATATGACTCGGCCTGTAGGACAGACGCAAGTAATCGCACATGCTCAGTTGATCTCTTTCTCATTCACTGTCTGTTTAGGCTTGGTAAGTGCAAATCTACGGAGCCTCTGTACAAATCAGCATGGTACACATTATGTTATCATTACTAACTTGTTTAATATTCAGTCCACATGCATGAAGTGTAAAACGAGAAGTCGTGGTTGCTGCGGTTCTTGCATTCCTCTCCGGTTTGCTCGTCAATAGCGTGGTATTGCGATATTGCGGTTATCGCGACAGCCCTAGCAGAAACCCTGTGAAATGGAAGGTCATATAGAACACGTTGCAATATTAATGCAATATCCTACATGGTGTCCTTGTGTACTGCACATTTTGGCAAATAAAGTAGTTTATCTGATGTTAGGAGTGTATATAGAAGGTTTATATAAATTGGCATCTGATCTCCAGTAAATATATATAAATATATATTTTTTTTTTGTCATATTTTATATTGTAATCTCTAGTAGTCTTAGAGCTGCACGATTAATCGAATGCAATTGTCATGTGCATCTTGTCAGTAAAGCCGGGTCTGTGATCAATTGTAAATCTCCATCACGTGCTTTCAGATGGAGCAGCATTTACTACACAGAGCCGTAATTCACTGACAAGCTATGCAAAACTGCTTTCATAATTGCAGACCGATTTAATCGTGAAGAAATCATTCTGTGATTATAAAAGCAGTTTGCGTAGCTTGTCAGTGAACTACGGCTCTGTGTAGTAAGTGCTGCTCCATCTGAAAGCACATGAAAATACCAAATTTAATAAAATTCTCACGTCAGTCGAGCGTTTCAAATAAATAATTCTGTGAGATGATGTGGCTTTTTACATAGAATAAGGCACGCAACATATTTCATAGTATTCTAAGCAGTGATAAAGGTTATGTCGATCAGCATTGCATTATTTTATACTTTATTATAATGAAAATTATTAGAGATGCACCGATTGCAATTTTCTTGGCCATTTCCGATTTCCGATTTTTTTGGAACTGCTACCCGACCCGAGCCCGACGGGTCCCGAAATACTTTCGGGTTTCGGGTCGGGTTCGGGTTAATGTTTAATGAATAGCTTCAGGTTCGGGTCGGGCTCGGGTTTATAGCTAAACTAAAACTATATGCAGGCTACGCTGCTTTCATAGACGCACACACACACATTATTGCACACGACAGTAGCTTCGACAGGCTACTGACTTGCAACGTTATATTTCTCTGCAATGAGGGGGTAAAATCGCTGTTTTTGAAGGAACTAAGCTTCATTGTTTGTAGACGCAGGTTCACACACGCAACTTTCATCTCTCTCTCTCTCTCTCTCTCTCTCTCTCTCTCTCT
>NW_015555796.1:84664-93943 GCF_001515605.1 Sinocyclocheilus anshuiensis | reverse complement strand
TTGCTTGTAGAGAGAGGCGCGCAGACGCAGGTTCACACACGCAACTTTCATCTCTCTCTCTCTCTCTCTCTCTCTCTCTCTCTCGCGTGCGTGTGCTAATTCAAATAAATTATATAATTAATTAATTCAAATAAATGCGATCTTACCGCACTGCATCTCTGTGTCTGATTTAAAGCAGGCCGAATGCTAATGAGCCTTAACTGACGAAAATGACCATAATTTGCACGATGGAAGAATTATCGTATTGTCGTAGGCTATACAACCATTCAGAAACTCGGCAGAATTTGTGACCGCTACACCTGATGTTCATAAACTTTCATAACTGGTAAGTGTTTTTTCTTTTGCCTTGTGAACTGGCCGAGCCTTAATGATTCTGTTTCTTTACATGTATTTGCAATCGTGAATACAGCATTTTTTTAAATTGGCTATTCGTTGTGAGGAAAATAAAAAAAGATTTCGGGTCGGGTTCGGGCTCTAAATTTAACTGTGCTGCTCGGGTCGGGTCGGGTCAGGTCAGACGATCTCGGGTTTAAATCCAGAGTCAGAGCTTTTAGACTCCAGGCGGCTCAGAGACTCCTATATGGGGAAGATGTAAGCTGGGCTGGAGTAGCCTGTACCCTTTTGAAGAGAGCAGGCAAGATGGGATTAGACCGCCACTTGTTTCTAATGGACACTGAAAAATTAGACCTGACAGGACTGACACCTTTTTACAGATCAATGTTAAAAACATGAATATTTTTCAGTTTCTCTCAGGAGCCAAATGGTGTGAAGGGGCTATGGCTGAGAGAAGAACCACTTAATTCAAATAAATTATATAATTAATTAATTCAAATAAATGCGATCTTACCGCACTGCATCTCTGTGTCTGATTTAAAGCAGGCCGAATGCTAATGAGCCTTAACTGACGAAAATGACCATAATTTGCACGATGGAAGAATTATCGTATTGTCGTAGGCTATACAACCATTCAGAAACTCGGCAGAATTTGTGACCGCTACACCTGATGTTCATAAACTTTCATAACTGGTAAGTGTTTTTTCTTTTGCCTTGTGAACTGGCCGAGCCTTAATGATTCTGTTTCTTTACATGTATTTGCAATCGTGAATACAGCATTTTTTTAAATTGGCTATTCGTTGTGAGGAAAATAAAAAAAGATTTCGGGTCGGGTTCGGGCTCTAAATTTAACTGTGCTGCTCGGGTCGGGTCGGGTCAGGTCAGACGATCTCGGGTACGGGCCGGGTTCGGGCTTCACTTTAAAGCCCGTGCAGACCTCTAGTGTGACCTGCCAATACCGATTTTTGCCGATTCCGATTTTTTTTCTAAGAACTATAATTGACAGCATATACAAACAAAAATCTATGCAAATTTCAATGCAAAAATTATTTACATAATAAAATAAATGATTAAACATTACAATTTCCCCAATCTGGACTAAGTTACAGATTTTCTCTCACTTAAACAACTCTCAAAATAAAGTGCTCTGTGACTGGAAAGAGGAAGAAATAGTTAGCTTAAAATGAGTTGAGCTGTATGTAACAAAACAGATGTAATTTCCCACTATGTTTATAAATGGTCATTTTTTTCCCCTAACCTAATTAAATGCATCATCTTTCACATCAAATTCTTACTTTGTTTCAATTAATTCAGTTAGAATAATAAGAAAATGTAGAGTTGTTACCATTCAAATTAAATTAGTATTAACAAACCTCTAGCTTTCCACTGCTGAGGAAACCGAAGCTGCATCTGAAGTGGCATTAGATGCATTTACACAGACAGTTTGATGAAGCTGAGGTGCCATAAATTAATTTACTCTGCAAAATTTCAAATGCATGAATAATTTTATAAGATTAATGTTTTACATATTTTTTAAACATACAAATAAATGTTGAAAAAATGCAATGATACTTTTAAATATGACCACCAGTAGGTGGCGGCAAATGTCTGTTTTAATAAGTGAGTCATTTATTCATTCATTCAACCGATTCATTAAAACGGCTGATTCATTCAGGAACAAGGCAAGTGACTGTCCTTATGAATGGGCCACTGAATTATTGACTCACTCGATTCGTTCAAAAACGTGGATTCATTCAGTAACGAAACACCGCTGTGTGTTGCTCGGAGACACAAAACAGTTCTGCTGTGGCTTTGATCGGAACTATTTTCGTCAGCAAAAATTTTTTTATCAAAAAAAGTCACTTAATTTTAACTTGTTTATTGAAATACTATTGTATAAAATCAGTGTCATATCGCAGTCGTGTTGATATTCGGGGAAACATAATGTTGCTTACTGAAATCATATTTTGTAAATATCTTTTTTCTTTTCTTTTTTTTACCGCTGTATGCATCTATACATTTCTGTGAGTTATTTTGTGTGAGCTGTCTCTCTCACACACTCACTCAGGCTGTGCAAGCCTCATCTGGCATGACATAAATACATTATCAGTCACCGTTTACACTGAATGTAATTAAAATTAGAATCATTCTCAAATGAAAAGGCATGTTTACACGCGACTGTGAGCGTGTACGTGGCTGTGACGTCATTGCCGGCACTGCTGGCAATAAAAGGATCGGCTCTGAATCGGCAAGACGTGAGACTGACCCGGCCGGTCACCCGGCGAAAAATATGCCGATTCCGATCACTGGCCGGTCAATCGGTGCATCTCTAAAAATTATAATAAGAACGCAGATAAACCATATATTGTCGTAGTCGTGTGTTTATTAGTCACGTTGAATCAATGAAAGCGGTTAAATCTTCTGTTTATTCAGCAACCATTATAGGGATTTCCTGGATTTATTCTGTTTTTTTTTTTTGTTTTGTTTTTTCATATTTGAAAATGAAATATGAAGTAATTTATGTTTAAAAGAGCTTCAGCGCGAGAGCGCCCTCTGGCCTTCCGATGAAGATTTACTACTGATCACAGAACCGTGCTTCCCTGACAAGATGCGCATGCGATTAGGCTAAAGCTGCGATTGTGATTGAATTTTAAATTAATTGTGCAGCCCTAAGTAATCTGCTTTTTTTGGGGGGATCTGTAGAAAACTGCAGGACCCTCGTGTGATGACCACTCTCTCAGTGCTGCTGGGGCTGGATCTAGCTGGCATGGATGAAGAGGAAGAACCGACTCCACCCCCACCCCCTAAACCCAAAGAGTCAGCTCCACCTCCTCCCAAAGAGGAAGACTTGCCAGAGAACAAGAGAATGGTACTCTGTCAAAGCAAATTTGGTTTGGTGTAGCTCTTCTCTACATGTACCCTATTTTCCATACAAGTCACACCTGTTTGAGTCACTTTGGGTCAAAGTTGCTTTGTTACAAGAAAAAAATAAGTTGTGTGATGCATGTTGTTACATTCAGATAACGTAAATTATCAGTAAATAAAACGTTCATAGATATTATAGTGCCATTAATTATAAACAACATATGAGTTTATAAAGGCTAAACCAAATTTGTTTAAAGTGAAACTGAAACCGGCGTTGGACTCCCATAACTCTTTCGGCACAAATCCAAATGTTTAAATATTCAAGGTGTAGCCAAACATTTGGTTGCTAAACTAGTATTTATTATGTAAACAAGTCTTTGAACTTAAAGGCTTTCGTGTCCCAGTATCCATGTAAAACAGCATCCTTCACATGCTTAGAATAACACACTGGCGATACAGTGGTCATGCGCTCCGACACATCCCTATATACAACAGACAATTTAAACTGAGTTGTTTGAATTGTCTGTGTTTAGTTGACTGCATTTTAGATTTATGTTGAATATGCTGCAATGCCAAGTTAGCAATGCTGTCTGTCCTAATTTTGATAATTTTTCTAGGCCTTGAAGGAGAAGGAACTGGGAAATGCAGCATATAAGAAGAAAGATTTTGCTACTGCACTGAAGCACTATGAAGAAGCTCTAAAGCACGATCCCACCAACATGACCTATCTGTCAAACCAAGCAGGTAAGCATGCTCTTCAATTGCACACTACGGCAGCACATGCTGTAGCCTGTATCATTTCATACTAAAGTGCGAATGAAACGAGCATGCGTGTCGGATCCGCATCGGTTCAGCAATGGCAGCTCTTAAAGTAGTAGCAGCCAAATAACCTAATAGCCCAGCTGCTGTGATATCTGTTAATCAAAGAACAAAAGAAAAAAGAGGTCATCAATATCTTTGTAGCTTTAAGGATTAATCTATATTAAGTTATTTTTGACAACTTCAGTTTCAATTATTCAATTTCTGTATATTTCCTACTTGCTGAAGGGCACGGGTAAATATGTGATGCGATCTAGGAAAACCCACCACATGGTGAAATTTTACCTTTTTTAGGTTTTGATACCATATGAAAGCTGGGTTTAAACTGTTTTTATTTTGTCCATAGCTTGAACGTAACAAAAGTTATGGCTGTCTGAAGTTGGCTGATAGCTATGATTTTCAGAAATGGAATGTTGAGAAAAACGTGTTTAAATTGAGACTGATTCACTTCACGGGTTTTGCGAGATCTGTCTGTCAGGAGCACTATACTTCATCATTACACAAACAGCCTAATGTTACCCTGAAGAGGACAGTTTTCCGTTGTTTATCATGGGCATAGTCTCTGAACTTTTGATCACCCCTTGTATGTTTAGATAGCACAAATAGTGTACCTTGTAGTTTACATTTAGAAAAGCGAGCACAGCGCAACTGTTCGCGCACCTGTGCATATAACAGACTGTAATCGGACTCCACCTCTTTAGTAACTTCATCATCCGATCCTTCATCTCTGGATGTGAAGTAGTCCATTATAACATTGTTTAGGGCACTGACATCACCAAGATTGAGCAGATTGAGACGAGCAAGTTCGTTTAAGTAAGCAGCTACTTCAGACTGTGTTGTTTTCTTGCGCTCCGCCATCTCACGATATCAAAAAATAAATTAAAAAAACTTTGCGTGCCGTAGTTTACACAGTGGGAAATGTGCATTGATACACCTTTATTATATATGTTACGTGGTTTATTTTGATAGGTTAACTGTTTTTGTGGTGTTAAGAGAAAGCACCTCGGACCTCCACAGCGCACTCTACTGTGATGTGACGCTGTCTCTCTCTCTCTCACGCACACACACGCGCGCGCACACACACACACACGATGCGCAAAGCTCCGCATTTGAATAGTCTATAGCAAATACTTAAACTAGTAACAAAACATCTCTTTGGTTTTGAGACTTTAGTCTTTGCAACTTCAGGGATCTTATCTATTCACGAACAGCTTGTAACACTCCAAAGAGAAAGGAAAACTTGAAATCTCATCATATGATCCCTTTAAAGAATAATAATTTAATGGAAACCTAATTTTGACAAAAAATTGACATTTCAACCTATTTTTTCGAATTTCCTGAAAACGTCCCAGCGCAACATCCGACGGGTTTTCCCAGATCGCATCACATATGACATTTATTATAATGGGTTTATGTGAAGATTGTTTTTTTTTTTTAAGGTCTAATAAATGTTAAAATTGATAGATCTCAATCATACTGTAATGTTAGTATAGTCAACATTACATATAGTCAGTGGATAAATATTAGGAGAAAAAGAACAATTTCCTAGAGACATCAGTAGTATTGGTATCAGTGGCAATGTTTACATGCACAACTTTTGTTTCAATTGGATTGAATTAATTCAGATTGATGAATCTGAATGTAATGTTTACATAAACATTCAAAGCAACCCGATCACTTTATTTAGAGTTCATGTCACAAGCTTCAAATCAATTGATTTTTTTTTACATGCGCACACTGCAAGCATATAGAAAGTTTCCTGCTGTTTGCGCATAATAACCATTCTCCTACACTGTTTCTTTATTTGTTTTAAACAGCAGAATTAATATTTATCCATTTCTGGCCATAACTTGGTGAAAATGAGTATATAAACTGCTGTGTCATTCTGCTTATATTTATTACGCAGTAAAAAATGCCCTTCCCCGCATCCAAAACTAGTCGTCTGTGGATGAGAATCCGAAACAAGGACTGGTGGGATGTTGTCCTGCTCCACTTCATAGTTGCCAAGTGAAAGGAGAGTTTTATAATGACAGGACACGCATTTATACAATGCTTTATTCAAAAGGAAGAACTGCTCATTCCATGCGTCATATGTCATTACGCTATTTCTGCGCCATTGCACGTGCGCAGTCATTTCAGTTTCGGTTTTCAATCCGATCAAGCATTTACATGCGCTCTCAATCGTATTAGAAAAGGAATAAACCACCCCTTTTAAATCCGGTTGAAATTTCTTTTGGATCGATTAAGGTGTTTACATTAAGGCTTTTCAGTCCGATTAAGCCATCAATCCGATTACAAATGGATTATTTGGTTGTGTGTAAACGTAGCCAGTGATACTCGCCTTCAGTCATTAAAAAGATGCCATTAAACAAATGTTAAAGATATACTGTCTTTATGTTGTTTCTACATTAATTTGAAGATTAAATGTGAAATTATTGCAATATAAATGTATATTTAAAAACTTGAATGTTAGGTGGGATTAATTACGATTCATTTTAGAAAATTGTGCAATAAATTAGTTTTTTTTTTTTTTTGATTGACTGCACTTTGGATGATTCACAGAATGCTATTATAATGTTGCTGTCATATCCTAGGCTTACTGTGGTGTGATCAGTCACTTATGAGAAAACATTGGTATAACTGTTTTAATGTGTATTGTACTGTTTTGTGGAGTTTTGCCAATGGAACTTGAGGCTGGAAATAAAGTTGAATAAATTAATGTATTACTATTTAGATTTAATTTCCAGTTAGTAATTTTAGTGCTTCAATTTAATTCCATTTCAGTTGCAAAGTTTTTACATTTTAAATTTTGTTTTTCATCTAATATTCATATTTTATTTAATCCCAGCTTCATTTCAATGAATAGCAATGCAATGGAAAGGAATGCAAATACACATTCCGTGTGAACAACCATTTAACCACTTATTTAACAACAGTGAGATGCATAGCAGCAAAATAATCTTGTGTACGCCCCCTTATGGTGTTTGTTAGCCTTTGCCCTTCCACTTAGCTTTTGTTCAAGTGTGAAGATAAAAGGTTTGGTGAGGAGTTTTAATAAAGTCTTATGTAGGGTAAAACTACCTTAACTACTCTCACAACCCCACAACTACTACAAGTGAATACTTCTAATTAAGTGTGTCTGTTTTCTCTCTCAGCTGTGCATTTTGAAAAGGGGGAGTTTGATAAGTGCAGAGAGCTTTGTGAGAAAGCCATTGAGGTGGGCAGAGAGAACCGGGAGGATTACAGACAGATTGCCAAGTAAATTTTCTGTACCAGAACAAAACTGAAAAGTAAAAGTTAATGTATTTATGGTACCTCTATAATGATTTATTTGTCTCTGTTTGGTTGCAGGGCATACGCCAGGATTGGTAACTCCTATTATAAGCAGGAGAAGTACAAAGAGGCAGTCCAGTTTTTTAATAAGAGTCTGACAGAGCATCGCACACCTGAAGTCCTCAAGAAATGCCAGCAGGTCATTGAGATTTTTGGTGAAAGATTCACACCAATATCCCCTAGTATATCTCTCTTTTTTTCTGTTAGACTGTGGTGTCCTGGTCATATTTCACCTGAAAATGAAAGTAATGAATTAAGATGTTTATTTTGCTTTTAAAAAATTGTCATGAGGATTTTTTTTTTTTTAGAAAAATACTGTTCCATTATACAAAAAAAACAAAAAAAAACTAATTTTAGCATCAAGTAGTGTGAAATGAGACTTCAAACTCAGAAGTAAAATATCTATACTCAAAACTTTTGTTGATGGGAAGCTATTTCTTCCTGCTCTTTATAGGCGGAAAAGATTTTAAAGGAACAGGAGAAGCATGCCTACATCAATCCAGATTTGGCACTGGAAGAAAAAAACAAGGGCAACGATGCCTTCCAGAAGGGTGTGTATATGAACCAAATCAACACTGCTGTAACGTTCCGATTTAATAAGATTTATTTTGAAATAATTTAGATTGCAATTTCATTTGTTCTGTTGCTGTGTGATATGTAGGTGACTATCCTTTGGCCATGAAACATTACTCAGAGGCTATCAAGAGAAACCCTTATGATGCAAAACTCTTCAGCAACCGAGCTGCCTGCTACACCAAGCTACTGGAATTCCAGCTGGCCCTCAAGGTACAATCATGCATACAAAACACACAGAGATTGTTTGAAGCACTTATAGTGGGCTAGATCATGTTCATGTTGTGAGTTTTTGTCACATGTTATTTAAGGTGAGTATGAAAGTATCGGATGACTCCATCCTTTTTCCTCGGGGCACCAGCTATGGAATTTTAGGTAACACTTTACATTAGGGAACACATTCACAATTTACTAAGACTTTTCTCTCGATAAACTCCTAATTTGCTGCTTATTGATAATAAGTAAGGTAGTTGTTTGTAGTAGTTCTGATTAGGTATTGGGTTGGGTTAGAAGGTCGTTCAGACTAAGGCATTCATATGTGCTTTATAAGTACTAATAAACAGCCAATATGCTAGTAATATGCATGCTAATAAGCAGCTAGTTAAAGGGATAGTTCACCCAAAAATGAAAATTCTGTCATTAATTAATTACTCTCTTGTCGTTCCAAACCCATAAGACCTCCGTTCATCTTCGGAACACAAATTAAGATCGTTTTGATGGAATCTGAGAGCTATCTGACCCTCCCATAGACAGCAAGGGTCCTTACACGATCAAAGTCCAGAAACGTAGCAAGGAGAACGGTAAAATAATCCATGTGACATCAAGGGTTCAACCGTAATGTTACGAAGCTACGTAACAAAAAGTATTCTCGTAGCTTCGTAAAATTACGGTTGAACCCCTGATGTCACATGGATTATTTTACCGATCTCCTTGCTACGTTTCTGGACCGTGATCGTGTAAGGACCCTTGCTGTCTGTGGGAGGGTCAGAGAGCTGTCAAAATGCATCAAAAATATCTTAATTTGTGTTCTGAAGATGAACGGAGGTCTTGCGGGTTCGGAACAACATGAGGGTAAGTAATTAATGACAGAATTTTCAGTTTTGGGTGAACTAACCCTTTAATAGTGAATAGTGTTCTCTAATCTAAAGTGTTACCTGATTTTTCCTGTACTGTAAATCTAGGAGGATTGTCAAGTAAATAAAAAGTATGTATATTGGAGAGAGTTTGTCAGCGAACTAATCCGAAGGATTCGTGACACATTGGCTTGTGACTTGTAGAGCTACTTGCTGTATTAACACAAGAAAGACACAGGTGGTCAATTAAATAACACTACTATGTAATGAATACCATGGATAA
>NW_015555796.1:80417-83018 GCF_001515605.1 Sinocyclocheilus anshuiensis | reverse complement strand
TTAAACTTTTGAATGGCAGTGTATGTGTATATATATATATATATATAGATATATATATATATATATATAGATATTATAGATAATAGATAGATATAGCAAACACCTTATACTATCCACTCACTTTTAGTTAAGGGTTACACACAGCAGCACTGATATATAGATATATATATATATATATATAGATATAGATAGATATAGATAGATATAGCAAACACCTTATACTATCCACTCACTTTTAGTTAAGGGTTACACACGCAAGGGAGCAGCACTGGAGGCTATGAAGGATTTCTCTAAAGCAATGGATGTGTACCAGAAAGCTCTCGAGCTTGACTCCAACTCAAAGGTATACATGACCTGCTCCGTTATCTCTGAGTTTGAGGAGGATTGTGCTGGTGATGATGGCCTGACATATCAACATTATATTTATCTATTCCTCTTTCACTACAGGAGGCCACAGAGGGTCTGCAACGCTGTATGGTGAGCCAAGCAATGCGTAACGACAGCCCAGAGGAAGTGAAACGGAGGGCTATGGCCGACCCAGAGGTGCAGCAGATCATGAGTGATCCTGCCATGCGCATGATCTTAGAGCAGATGCAGAAAGACCCACAGGCCCTCAGCGAGTAAGAAACCATTCAAGTATTATTTTCTGTATTTTGCAGTGGTTCACAATCTGGCTTCCCCAGTGCACTGGATGTTTCCATTATCTAGTACTCTTGATTCAACTAATATCGTCTCTGCATGAACTGAGCTGGGGGTGTAGATTAGTGAGATACAAAGTCATCGTCACAGTAGACTTTAAGCACTGCAACTGTGATATGACAACACACTCTGAAGTGTCTTTTTTTTTTCTTTTTTTTTTTGTGTAACACAAATATTAAACAATTTAACCTGTAATACAGCCAAAATGTAAAAACATGCATTCTTCACCTTACTGCAAATCTGCAATCCTGAATTTCAAAAGTGTGGCGTGACCACCCTATAAAATGTGAGGTAAGAGATTGACAACAAATTAAGATTAAAAAAAAAACAAAAACACGAAATACATCAAATACTACCAGAATTTATGCAAAGTTAAAAAAAATTATTTAAAAAAATACAGTAATGAGAATTGGGGGAATACCTAATTGTAATGAAAATGACAAATACAAAACAAACTCTTTAATGGTACAAAAATGTTTTTGTTTTTTTTTGCTTTAAGAAAAGTATTTAAAAATTTGTCCAGACATGTTCTTGAATTTGTGACATTCATATAATGTAAATATCATTTCTTTTTTTTTTCCCTTCTGTCCATCTAGTCATCTAAAGAACCCTGTCATCGCTCAGAAAATTCAGAAACTGATAGATGTTGGGCTAATAGCAATTCGGTGATCAAAGGAACCAGAAGAAAACCCAGGACATTATTCATCTACAGAACAGCAACAGGAAGACTACGAAGGATGGAGGCATTCCAAACAAATTATTCACCAAATTTAACAGGCACCCTAACGCTTCCCCTCCCACTCATCCCATTAATCTTTTATTTTTTATTTTTTTGAAGCCTTAATTGGATTAAAAATGTGGCCAATTGGTATTGCCTCAGCACTACATTCACTATTATCAGTTGTCATGGTTTTCAGACATTTTATTTTTCATACATTAGTGTATTAAAGAGTGGGGTTTGAACCTTAATATTAAAAGCAGTTTTATTTATTTTATTTTATTTTTTCTTGTATGTATTTTTTTACAGCTCAGTATTTTGCAGATTAAATGCAGATTCGTTCTGAATCTGTTCTCTTATGGTTTTTGTATGTGGGGGGTTTTGTTTCTTCCATTCTTTGGAGGAGAGGGGGAGGGAAATATTGTGACATCAGCTCGCCATCAGTGGTTAATTTTCACATAGTAGGCCTGTTAGAAATCTGTCTGTCTCTGAATGTGAATGCATCGCTATTATTGTACTATACAGTCATGGCCAAAAGTATTGGCAGTGACATAAATTTTGTGTTTTGCAAAATTAGCTACTTAAGCTGTTGTGGTGTTCATTCACATCGTTTCTACAAGTATTGACAGTGACATAATCTAGAAACAATGTGAATGAACGCCACAACAGCTTAAGCAGCAAATTTTTCAAAACACAAAATTTATGTCACGACTGTACGACTGTATAATGCACTTCTATTCATGGGGGAGAGCTTCATAGCTCAGAGGGCCTCCCACCTGTTTGGCTTCGGTTCATAGTTTGCGATCGATTGACTGTGATTTCAGCTTCACCACATTGAAATGCAGCCATCAGTTTAATAAAGTTCTGGATCCATGAAGTTGTGTGACATGTGTAAATCAACGTATTTATTGTGTTCATTCCATGTTTGGAATGGTACATTACAATATCGCTTACTATTTCTATACTACTATTTAATACTATTTTTGTATTATGTAAGTTTTGCTAAATATTTAAACAGGATGCTAGGATGACCTATGAAACAATACAATGTGCAATATACAACCCCAACACAATGTTTGGAGTACTGTATTCCACAATGCAATGTGTTTCAGCTTGACCATCAATTTTTAGTGTAAATCGACTGAGCAAGAAGCAAAATCGTGCTACGGTCTACTATTCATATA
>NW_015555796.1:67802-80389 GCF_001515605.1 Sinocyclocheilus anshuiensis | reverse complement strand
AATTAGTATACACATTTACACATAGTATACACAGTTTCAAACAGTGCTATGCTGCATGTTCATTTTGTGCTTGTTTGTCAATCGATGCACTTAATACAGTGTTGATCTGCCGTCAGCTTGTTGTAGCCAATTTGTAGCTTAGGCTGATACACGGGACAACTTTTTGGGCAATGTTGCCGTCAACGGGCAACCAGATGAGACACGGTCCATGTCCAATCTAAAATATCCAGATAGAAATTTGTTACCCATTCTCAATGGGAAAGTTCCCAAGCAATATTGCTCAAAAAACGTTGCCCCATGTATCGTCAGCCTTACAATTACTCCTGATGTAATTGCATTCAATACTGTATAGACTATAAAACGATTATATACAAAATATTATATAATTATATATAATACATTATGTATAACACCAAAATATAGCATCTAATGTTAAAATGTATGTTTTTACATATCCACATCCTTTTGGTCAACTCGATAAGTATTAACTTAAAACTTAACTCTGGTAATAGTACAATGCAATCAAAGGATTGTTTTGTTGTTAGCTTGTAGCAAACACTTGATCATCCACTGACGTGTTAGATCTATGAAAGTATTGCCAATATTTTAGTAATGGAGTGGTACTATCCTGGTTTACCAGCTGGGTCGACTTTGACCAGATATAGAATCCAACAAAACGGGTAGAAGCAACATATTGTGGCGTTGGTTTACTTAAAGGCATAGTTCAGTTCACCTAAAAATTACAATTCTGTCATTTACTTTTAAGATGTTCCAAACCTGCATGAGTAGTATTTTTTCCCTGCTTAAAGTCCTTTGGAATGGCTAACACCAACTACTTACATTCTTCTTTTGGGTTCAGCAGAAGAAAGAAACTCATACAGGTGTGGAACAACTTGAGGGTGAGTAAATGACATAATTTTCATTTTTGGGTGAACTATCCCATTAAGGAAGCAGCTTCTGACTACAATACGTTTCACACGCTCTTTGTACTTTAAATTGCAGTTTAAACAATTAAATATTTTTGATAACAACAAAATGTTAATAATGACAGATGGGAAAACATTAATCCTTCAAATTATGTCATCTAAAAAAAAAAAAAAATGGATGGATGGATGGTATGAATTATAAATTTATGGCAAACCTCCGGGAATCACTGGGTGTAAAAAGCACCTTAATTATTTGTCCATCCGCTCTGATATAATGTATTTTATCTGTACACTTCTGCCTCGAAACACATTCATCTACTCAGAGGAGCAGAGCCAAAGCACAAGCAAAACAACATTTTTTCGCAAGATGCATGAAGTTGTACTTTTTTAACCGCTAGAGAGCCAACAGTTACATATTGTAGTTTAAAGTTGTTTTTTTCATCCTAAACTGATATAATAATAGTAATTGATTTTGATCACCTTTTAAATAAATGAATAAACTCAGTTCTGCCAAATCTATCCAACAGAAAGCACTATATAGTTACCTGTTTAACAGTTGACGTATAAGTGCAGTAATCATAAGAAAAAGTCAAATTGATTAAACTGTATTGTGGGAGCAGAAGTCTTCTAGACATTATGTAACGCATACATAAACAATGAAAAAAAACTATATATGGCTTTGTTTCATTTTAAAAGTGCATCTCTATCACAGGAAGAGGAAGAGAAACCTATTTATGGGTAGCTGAACCCTTAAGAAATCAGTCTGAAAAAGAGAAGAGCCATTCACTCGCATAGATGGGGTGAAACCTCAGCAGAGAAAGACAGAAAAAAGTGGGAGGAAGTGACAGCACATGTCTCACAAGTTCTTGAGAGAGGCAGATAGAAAGTGCTAGAGACTAAGGGCGTAGTCTGTACATCGCTTAACATTTTTGGAACCACAACCATACGAGGTAAGAAACAGAATTAAAAAAAAAAGAAACACAACAGAAAGGAAGGGTGGGATGTTTTGTCTGATGGCTGTTGTAAGGTTTAGAAGAGAAGGTGCACACTCATGGGCCTTCAGGCCTAGACATCGTACCGTAGAGACATTATCTTTGTTTTGTCATAATGATTTCATAAGTTTATTTATTTATTTATTATTTTAATCACAGTGTAAAATATTCCTGGTGCACCCTGCTACATGTGAATTAACAAAGGTTTGATTTTTTGGTACCACTTTAGTATAGGAACCAATTCTCACTACTAACTAGTTGCTTACTAGCATGCATATAACTAGCATATTGGTTATTTACTTATAAAGCACATACTCTGCTGGCATGACCATATTTTACATCCCTAATGCTACCCAATACCTAATCTCAACAACTACATTACTAAACAGGATTTAGGATAAATAAATCTTAAAAACATTTAAAAACATATTTAAAGGAAAGCAAAGGCCACCGATCACATTAAATTCACACAGCAAGTTTGTCTTTTTCTGAATGGTTAATGTTTTTGATTATTATGTAATTTAATATAATGTAAAGTTGACTTTTTATTTAACAATGTACATATCCTTTTACACGGATAATAAATCAATCAAGCAAATTTTAGAGAACAAAAGTGCTGGGAAAGTTTTAAAAAGGCAAAGTACTTTTATACAAGGCCAAATTTAAATTAGATTTAAATTTAACTCTCTGTGTGTGTTTGTATATATACACACATTGTTGTAATACATTACTATGTAATTCATTACTGTAATTAAATTTCCCTTTAAAAAGTAAAGCAAGGGATTACTAATTTTTTTCTGTAATTTAATTACAGTTTCATGCCTATTCTTGTATTTTTCAACTGGTCAAGGTTGATATGGGATTTAGAAAGTAATTAGTAATAAGTAATGTAATACGTTTTATATATGTCATGTTATTTGTATTTAGCAGCCACCCATCTGAAATAGTGCTGATTAAAGTTAAAGCATGTTAAACTGATTAAATGCAAAACTATAAAAAAGGGAAATAGCTGATATTGTGGAAGCATTCAACTGGTCAAGGTTATACGTGATTTAGAAAGTACATAATTTTTTATTACTTTTTATATGTCATGTTATTTCCATGTTATTTGTCAGCCACCTATCTGTAAATGTACTGATTAAAGCTAGTTAGAAAGCAGCAGGTTAGCAGGTTAAACAGATTAAATGCAAAACTATAAAAAAGGGAAATAGCTGAGATTGTGGAAGCATGACGTCTTATGGCATCTGTATTCAGACTAGAATGGCAGTGTGGGACCTGTCCGTCTCTGTAGAAGAACTGGGACCGGAGGCCCCACCTCTTAAAATCAGTGTCACCTCGGACCTACATATTGGTGGAGTCATCCTCAAAGTTGTGGAAAAGTCACGTGAGTTGATGTCTGATGTTTGTGAATTTAAATGATATTCAGAGTTTTTGCAATGGCTTTAAGGGCATAGTCATACGAGTTTGGAACAACATGAGAATGAGTGAATATATATATATAATTATTTATTTATTTATTTTTTTCCCTATGCCATTCCCCACCCCAATAATTTTGCACATATTTAAACCACATATGGTGCACATTTGACAATACTAAATGCAGTTCTCTCATTTTTAAAGTCATTCTTCAAAACATCTTTATTTGTTTTTCATGGAAGAAATAAAATCATATTGGACTGAAACTAGGTAAGGGAGACCGACAAATTTTTTTCTCCTCTTTAGAAATAAAAAAGGATTGGTCCGATCATGCTCTGTGGTGGGAACAGAAGCAGCAGTGGTTACTGAAACCGTCCTGGACGTTGGATAAATGTGGGATTCATGCGGATGCCCGACTCTGCCTCACACCCCAGCACAAGCCCCTGCGGTTGGTAATGCCCAGCGGCATCATCCTCCGAATGAGAGTCTGCTTCTCCAGCCCCGTATTCCGCACCGTCATGGGCATATGCAAACTCCTGAGTGAGTGATGAGTTCAAATAATCTATAGCTCTTCTAGCTTTTAACTTTCAGATCATCTATAAAGAAACTGTATAATTTATTAATTTATTTTAATTAATTTATGACCAGTAAGTTCAGGACGGGTCAGTGTCTGCAAAAATGAAAGCTCTAGTTATAGCTTTTTCAAACCACGTGTGGTTTGATTTGACTATTGCACAAGACTACTTTTGTTTTCTCTTCTTTAGACATTCGCCGCCCAGAGGAACTATCCCTTCTATGGCCAGTAGAAGAGAAGAAGAAAAAGAAAGATAAAGATGTTGGGGAAGAGGTGTATGACATCACATGCGCACCACTTACGTCAAGTGAGCAATACATATAAAGAAAATATAAATTCCAAACCAATACACATAAATATAAAACCCAATTCAAAGTATGCTTACACACTAACTAACTAACTAAATAAACAAACAAATTATATTTATTTACTTATACACACAAACAAGTAAAGGTCAGGTAAAGCTGCTCTGATGTTCATTTATGCAATTGCAGGCACAATCCTGAAGCTAGCCAATGGCATGCCTGCTTTCTTTGCTGATACGCCTGAAACTGAAGCTGTGTACAAAATGCTGGCAGTCAGTCAGCCTGCTCCAGCACCAGAGACCATTGCTAAACTGTATCGGACAACTAACATAATGGAGAAAGCACATATTAACAGCAGGTAGGGTAATACACTTGGCAACATCTGGTTTTAAGGATGACTAAATTCAGTGAAATATTGCATATTGTGTATGCAAAAAAGGTACTGTATTGTGCATTCAGAAAATATTCACTGCTTCACTCCTTGTCACTTTTTCTAATTTTTTGTTGCACCCTCATACTGAAAAGCTTTATTTTTTACATCAATCTTCACTCCATGCCCCAAATACAATGCATTGAAAATATTTGAGAATATGCTTGTTCTGTTTTGTTCTGAAATCTCTGCTCAGGTGGTTGGATTCGTCCCGTTCTCTTCTACAACAGGGAGTCAAAGAAAATTATAAACTCTTACTGCGTTTAAAATACTATACTTTTCATGACATCATACCACAGGTTGGTACAGCATCTTGTATTTTGTACCTTTTGTATTTATGTATTTACTGTACTTTTATATATTTGTATTTATTTTATTTAAATTTGTTATTTACATTTTATTTAAATGTTGAATTCTTATTGGATCTTATTGTCCTTTCCTATTTCCCCCCCATAAAATTATGAAAAAAACACATGAATCTATCTGCCAGGCTGACGTGGTGCGGCTGACGCAGTTGTATGAACAGGCAAGGTGGGCCATTCTGCTGGAGGAAATTGAATGCACTGAGGAGGAGATGATGGTCTTCGCTGCCTTGCAGGTATAGGTGATCGAGAACAGATATCAACTCACCATACAAATGGACAGTGATCTATCATTGTGATCACTGAGATTGTGAAAAATGTTCTAACACAACTGGAGCTATAGTGAAAAGTGTTTTTACATTTTATGATCTCTCTGTGTGTGATTACATCAGTACCACATTGGGAAAGTATCTCTGACAGAGCAGATTGTGGCATCTTGTCCAGCTATGGAAGATCTGGATTCGGCTCTACAGTGTCTGGAGGTGAAAATGGAAGGAGAGAGCAGTGCAGATGACATGCTGGTCAGTTTCATGACATATACACAGCTCTTCAAAAGACAAGTTTAACAAAGCCTGTAGAGTCATGCATTTACATATTCACATGATCAAAACAGTAGGACAAGTCTACACCAAACTAATCATGTGCTAACATATTCCTTGCTTTTCTGGATTGTTCCAGTGTATACTTTTGTCTGTTCTAGTGTGCTTCTTTTACAGACTAGCTGAAATAAATTCTTTATTTTAGTATTGAATAGGTATCAATAGTTACTGAATAATATGTTTAATTCTGGGTAGCTCCGTTGGTTTTCTTTCCTATAGCAGTCTATAATGCAAGTCTTGGGAAAGTCTTTACTATCACAACGATTTTGAACATTTCCTCTATTATTGCCCAGGAAATACGAGTATATAACACACACTTCATGTAACACACAGTGACACTATAGCAAGGCATGTTGTCATACTATTTTGGGTAACTTGTCACAGTGGGAACCCTGCTCCTGCGGAGTTTAGCTCCAAACCTAATCAAACACATCTGAACTAGCTAATTAAGGTGTTCAGGATGACTAGAAAAATACACGCAGATGTTGGAGCAGGATTGGAGCTAAAGTCTGCAGGAATGTAACCCTACGTGAGCAGGGTTGCTTCCAGTCCATAAAACACAGTAGGTTCCCATTGTGACAACTATGACAACGTGCCCTGTTGTAGTGTTATTGTGTGTTAAACTAAACCAACTATATCAGTATTTGCTGGGTAATTATGTGGGAAATGTTAAAAAAATTTGATAGTTCTATGCAGTTCTGTGGGTTCCCAGGACCAGAGATGAGAACCAATGCACAGTAGGGTTAAGATATTTAAAAAAAACATTTTTTTTTTTTACCAATTATCCAAATAATGTTTAGTCCTAGAAAGTTATTATTATCAGTTCCGAAGTAAAGTAAACAAACGGATTTCCCCTGCTCAGGGAGTAGGGAGCATGTCAATCGTAACACAGTTCATGCACGTAGCTCACTTCTAACGAGCTGGTTATCTGAATCGGGTGTGTTAACTAAGCGAGACATGCAAAATATGCAGAGCGGGGAGGCGCAAGGACTGGAATTGGGAACCGCATTGGGCTACATCATGTGTCATTCACCGGTGAGAAAACTTTATAGTACAGTTAGTAAAAGTATTACAATACCAGGAAGGAAAATCGGGTTGTTGATGTTTGTCTGCTATTCTCGCTCTGTCTGCACAGCGTGCGTGAACGCGCTGATGACGTATCCTGTCTGCGCGAACAGGGTGTGCAGAGGTATGCAAATACATATGTTGACAGGCAGGTAGGAAAGCCAATTAAAACGCTCGGACCGAGCGTTTTGATTGGACAAACATTTCTTGGTCCTACGCCTTCCACAGAATGTATAAATACATTTAGATCACTTAACTTAATGATTGTCAGTCCATATACACATGAAGTCATTTTACACATCTCTCTCAGCATTGCTTTCACATGCTGAGTTGTGGTTTGCATTTTTGTGCAATCAGGGAATTATCCTGCCTTCACGTACTATCGGAATCGAGTTTCCTAATCGGAATTTAGACGTGAATGCCTCTCAAGTTGTATTTGCTACTGGGAAACTCTTGAGATAATTTTGATACCAGAGTTCCCGAGTTGGGCGGGCCATAAACTTTAAACACGGTGGAGGGGACAACCATTACTGCTGTCAATGCTATTCTTTATTAGTTTTTTCCACAACAACATCACTTTGTTCTGTCGCTAAAGTAGTGTATTGCTATATTTGAACAATCATTTGAAGCATATTGTATGTTTTATAAACAGTGAAACAAGCATGTATTTGACCAAACTTCCAGAATTGTCAGCAAGCTGACTACCTAGCACAGTGAATATTTACATGATTCTAAACCAATAGGATGCTACATTTTGTTCTTTCCGACAACAAAGCACTTGAATAGGACAAGCTCCTAATCACGACTTCATAAGTGGGAAATAGGAAATTTCCGATAGGACGTGAAGGCAGCATTAATCCATGCAGCACTACTGAATCACACAATCTAGTGTACATACAGTGTCAAACAAATCTAAAAGTGCAGTTTTTGATTTCGTATATTCATGTGAATTTATTGCTCAAACCTCAGATCTTTGGAAGCACAAGGTCAGAGTTTGTTGCTTCTTAAATTGAGATTGAGAGCTACTAGCACTGCTCTTGCCTACTTTTTGTCACAAAATCTTTTGTCATGAAGGATTTGTACTCCTTTTGATGACTGGTTTACAGTTGTACTTTCAGGTTTGTGTGATTTTTTGCTTTAAAAACTACAAATCTTACGTGACAGTTCCCAGCAGCTTCTCAGTCACAACCCATCCGTTGAGGAGAGAGACCACCTTGGACCTCACCATGATGTATGTCTGTGGTTAGAGAAAGAACACCACTTCACATTAAATCATGAAGAACTGACCAGCAGGCTCACAACAGTAAACAGCTGTTGATCCAAGGCTTGTGGGAAGGACAAACAGTGGCAGCAGTTGGGATCCCAAAATTCTGCTTGATCTAGATTCAGCAAAGCTTGGTTGACCTGAGAAACCAGAGCATCAGCAATCTCCTCCTCAGTCATGACGATCCAGCATAACTCTATGGAATTCCATCACTGAGTAGACAGGAGATATCTCACCTGGGTCTATACTGGCCAGAGTGTAAAGTCAAATCAAACAAAGACAGTCTAATCAAACACAGTAACCAAGAGAGAGTCAGAATCAGAGTCTGTGGGAGAGATGTATACTGAGAAACAGTCCACCACTGCAGCCAAATCCAAGGGATGATCAGAGGATCACAAAGGGGAAGGCAGAGGGGAGACTTAAGTCCTGCGTAACTAGACCTTTAGACTGACAGCAGAAGGTTTGGACTCCATTGCAAATTAATGAGATCTATATAACCATATAGCAGACTACTTACATAAAATGCATATAAAGATCGGTCTTCACTCTATATCCCCCATTAACATCTTAATAGGATAATATTTAATGATGCAAGATGATTATTTAATGCAATATATTGATGCATTAATTGAGAAATGTACAAATAATAGTTCCTCTAAACCCTGAAGTATCATATTTGATAAATTGTATTATGATTTTTCTAAAAATTATGCATGGATAACCAAGTAAACATAAATTGCTTCAGTTCAGTGTGTGTTCATCTTGAAATATTACTTTCAATTCATTAATATTTAATTGAATAAAACATATTAAATTATATTAGTGTAACAATATAAAATGTAGCATGTTTACTTTATAAAAATCAGTAAAGATTTCACAGCAAAAACATGTCAAGGTCAAGGTGTCTTTATTAATACCCAATTTTTTATTTTTTGTTTTCAGACAGGACAAAATTCTGCATCCATAAAAAGGTTCAAACAATCCAAAAATAATATGTGTACCACGCCCTTAAGGTGGACATTTTTTTACAGTTATACTAAACTATAACTAAAAGGCCTTCTACTTGCTAAAAAGTATGAACTATCAACCAGATGGCAGAAAGCACATAGCAGATTGTCTACAACAGGTTTTTCAGCAAAGTTTTGATCATGTTGATAATTGTAACAATAATTTAGAGGTCTTAGAAGTATCATCATTTTGTGTAATCAAATATGATACAGTAACATTTATAGAGCTTCATATACTACTCTAGGTGTTTCAAAACAGCCCAAAATCACTGTCTTGATGATCTGTGAACGGTTTGCATATCTAACATCTCAAGTGTCCACACAGGAAACAATGACGGCACCAGAACTACATGACTACTTGAAAATATTCAGGTAAGACACAAAACCCAGCTTCCGTCCCACATAAATACAAAAAATAAAATAAAATAAAGCTGCTTTGAAACAATGTGTATTGTATTGTGTAAAGTGCTATACAAATACAGTGGTGGCCAAAAAGACCTACCTGCAAAGCTACCTTAGAAACTATGTGCAAGTGCAAGGGCAAAAGTTGCTTTAAACGCAAAAGATGGTCACATCAAATGTTGATTTAATTTAGTTAATAGAAGTTAATCGATAAAGAAAATCAATTTATGACATTATTTTTGACAGCATCCTCATTTTACGGCATTTTTACACAAGTGTCTAAAACTTTTAACAGTACTGTAGCTTTGCATGTAGGTTTCTTGAAGAATCTTGGAGACATTGCCACAGTTCTTCTGGATTTAGTCTGTCTCAGTTTGTTCTGTTTCTTCATGTCATTCCAGACAGACTGGATGATGAAGAGATCAGATCTCTGTGTGGAGCACTGGCTGTTGTCAGACTCCTTGTGCAAAATAAATCTCACTGGATTATTACAATTAATGGCAAAATGAATGTTTGGAAATGTAAACTGATATTTCCTACTGACACACTACAGCAAAAGATAGAAATAACTGACTTAACACCATTTTTTAGCTGGTGAAAATACTAGTGTTCTAATAATTTTAGCCACCACTGTAAACCTGACTTTTATGACTAATATTTTTGTGGTTTCACCTTTTTTCAGACCCAAGAGGCTGACACTGAAAGGATATAAACAATACTGGTTTACATTTAAGGACACGACCATCTCCTACTATAAGAGTAAGGAGGAGAGTTCTAAAGAGCCAATTCAACAAATTAACCTTAAAGGTGATCACACTCTCATGGATGTTAAAATGTGTATATACACATCACACAGGTGCACAACAGCTTTTTCATCAACACAGGTTGTGAGGTGGCCCCTGATGTGAGTGTTGCTGGGCAGAAGTTTTGTATCAGGTTGCTGATACCCGGGCCAGAGGGCATGAATGAGGTCTACTTGTGCTGTGAGCATGTAAGTCAATGATTATTTGTGTAGAACAGCTCAACTGACATCAGTATGTATGTAGTGGCCAATTTAGACCTAATGAGTCAATAACATGGCAGTAAAACATCACATAAAAGCATTCAGACATTATAATCTAAGGGGGTGTTTACACCACACCATTTTAAACTAAAAACAGAAAACTTTTTATGCTTTTTATCGGTTAATTTACATGACAATGGCGTTTTGGAGGCATGAAACTGCAATTTTTATTAAAAAAAAAATACTGTTATTGTCTCCATTGTAAACTAAGAAAACACAACTTTGTGAAAACATTATACCCTTTCATTATTCATGTTCATACTATAGGAATGCGGATGTGTGTAGGCACGTAGTGTTTCTTTACAATGTGACATCGCCAACTACTGGCCTACACAACATTTTAGTAGTTTTCACAGATCCGTGTGAACGGGGGTCATTTTGACAACACTGTTGTCTGTACATGAACCTTTAAAAAATGAAAAAGAAAGAAAAAAGACTACAATCATTGTTGTGTAAACATACCCTAAGTGATCTAAATAAATATCCATGAATTTTCATACATTTCAAGAAAAGAAGGGGATACAGCCAGGTTCAACATTTATGTTTTATTTTGTTAACATATTAGAAGTAAAGGCTTTTAGATATCTGTTTTTATCACTTCATGTATCAGAAAATGCATCAAAATATTCTGTAAAAAAAATCTTGGTATTTTCAAAGTACTTAAGTTTTTGGGAAAGCCTAAGTAGATTATAAAGACCACTGGTGCCAATGGCTTTTTTAGATTAGATACACCAACACTGTTAGATCTTTCCAATATGCCAGGAATATTGGATGTAGTTTCTTTATCAGAGACATTTCTCGGCTGGAGATATGAGCATTTAATTTAGCACACTATGAGAAATATGAGCTTTCAGATCTGGACATTCTAAATAGCATAATAAATGCTATGCAAGCAAATATATGAAATCTGATTGGCTGATGGCACCACAGAAAATGTCCTTAGCACCCTTGTAGAACCAGGTCTGTACAGTGAGTAATACAGGTTCACCAAAACTGGACAGCAGTACATTGTGTCTATGTTACATAAAACTACAGAAAAACTCTGACTCTCTGTCTTATTTTAGGAACAGCAGTACAGCCGATGGATGGCAGCATGTCGTTTGGCTTCGAAGGGCAAGACTTTAGCTGACAGCTCATTCTCTAGTGAGGTGCAGAGTATTCAGTCGTTCTTGGCCATGCAGAAAACCACACCTACTAATAACACAGCTCAGACAGATGAAAGTATCAATACACACAGCCTTGTCTCTCCACGCTACCAGAAGAAGTACAAACCCAAGCAGGTACCACATTTAGAATACATGTTTGAACTGGTTAATTACTGCATTATTTGTAACACTATTCCACTAACTATAAGTTACTTTGCAACTACATACAAACTAGCAGTCATTGGAGTATTAGTAGACTGTCTGCTTAATATCTGCTAACACTTTATTTTAATAGTCCCCCGACAGACATTCTATCAACTATCAGTAACTTTGCAAGTACATGTCAATTTATTCTATTAACCCTAACCCTAAATTAACAGTCTACCGGTAACACTTTAGATTAGGGAACACATATTCACAATTAACTAAGAGTTTTCCCCTCAACTCCTAATTTGCTGCTTATTAATATTAAGTAAGATAATTGCTAAGTTTAGGTATTGGGTAGGGTTAAGGGATCTAGAATATGGTCATGCAGAATAAAGCATTAAAGGGGTCATATGATGCAATTTCAATTTTTCCTTTCTCTTTGGAGTATTACAAGCTCTTGGTGCATAAAGAAGATCTGTAAAGTTGCAAAGACTAAAGTCTCAAATCCAAAGAGATATTCTTTATAAATGTTAAGAGTCATCCAAGCCTACCTAAAACGGCTCGTTTTAACACGCCCCCACATGTCTACGTCACGATGTGGGAAGATTTGCATAACGCCGCCCAAATGTTCACGCAAAGAAAGAAGGCGTAACTTTTATTCTCGCTGTAGTATTGTTGTTGCCGCCGCTGCCATGTCATGAAGGCGCTGTGTGTTTCGTTGTGAAAGCAAAACTACTTTGTTTGGCCTTCCAAAAGAGGACGATATCTGCTTCGTCATGCCTGGAGCTGATCCGTGCTGGTTGCTGAGGAAATAATACAACTTTGCATTGTCGATCGCCGGATCGGCTTTCACCGTGGACGAAGCGGAGTCCAGCCCGGGGTCGTCACAT
>NW_015555796.1:66952-67189 GCF_001515605.1 Sinocyclocheilus anshuiensis | reverse complement strand
AAATACATCAACTTCGCGCTGTCGATCGCCGGATCGGCTTTCACCGTGGACGAAGCGGAGTCCAGCCCGGGGTCGCCACATGTGGTTGCCGCAAGCCCGGCCGCCTCCGCTCACTCTAGGCCGCTGGCCGCTGCTCACTCTAGGCCTCCACTCACTCTAGCCCGCTGTGTTTCGTTGTGAAAGCGAAACTGCTTTGTTTGGCCTTCCAAAAGAGGACACGACTAGAAATCAGTGGTT
>NW_015555796.1:59264-66434 GCF_001515605.1 Sinocyclocheilus anshuiensis | reverse complement strand
AGTCCCCTGTTCCGCCATGGCCTCCCGAATCTCCGCCTCGGGCTCCTCCACCACCTGCTCCGCCGCCGTTGGATGATCCTCCTCCTAGTCCCCCTCCGCCCCTCCCTGTTTCTACGGTGCGAGGACGCACCTTCTGGGAGGGGGGAGTACTGTAACGCCCCTGTGGACTGTTTGTTGTGGTTTCTTCCCTTTGTGTTGGTTTAGCCCGTCTAATCATTAGTTAATCACCGTCATCGTGCTCACCTGTCTGCCTCTAATTGTTCACCCCATATTAGTTCCTGTCTGTCTGAGCATTGGTGTCGGTTATTGTTAATGTTACCCCGAGTGTGTGTCTCACCTACCTGAACCTGCCTTGTTGTGTCTACAATAAATGTCATTATTGGAATCCTTGTCGTCCTCGTCGTCCTGCCTGCCTCCACATATCCGTTTCCGTGACAAACAGCCAGTATGCTAGTAATATGCATGCTAATAAGCCGCTACTTAATAGTAAGATTTGGACTTTAAAATAAAGTGTTACCAGTCTACTAATACCTACTCTAATTAGAGTTAGTAGAAATGCAGGTGCAAAGTTACTTATAATTAGTAAAATGTCTAAAGTGGATTATCAAAATAAAGTGTAACCATTATATAACGTAATCTTCAATGCTTTTTGTTTCTCTTGAACTTAAGGCCCTGTCCACACGAACACGGGTATTTTCAAAACCGCAGCTTTTTCTATGTGATTTGGCTGTTCATCCACATGCAAACGCAGCACCAGTTCACTGAAACCGAATATTTTTTAAAACTCCTGCCAGGGTAAAGATTTTCAAAAACTCGGGTTGCAGTGTTATCGTGAGATACCGGAGATTTTGGCTTATGATGTCGGAGCATGCGCTGTTATCTCTGCCTACTGGAAACATTTTCAGGCTTCTGATTGCCCAACATGGCTTTACGGTTGAGATTATATCGCCACATGTTGGTTTGGCATGCTCTTGCCAGTGCTTCATAGCATGCTTTTGTGTTTTCATGTGGACGGAGATTTTTTTTTAAACGGAAGAAGGAAAAACTCTGTTTATAAAAATACCCATGTACGTGTGGACAGTTTGTGTGGACAGGCCTCAGTTTGGTCTCTCTTTCCCTCTAATTGTTCAGCTCACGCCGAGGATCCTGGAGGCCTATCAGAATGTAGCTCAACTCTCATTAACAGATGCCATTCAGAAGTTCCTTCAGATCTGGCAGGCTCTGCCTGACTTTGGCCTCTCTTATATTGTAGTCAGGTGAGTTTAGTCAAATTTCTATGTAGGCAGAGCCCTGTAGGTGTGTCATGCACCTATTTTTAAAGCTTTAAAGTTTAAAGCTGTATCTATTGATTCTAAAGCGTATTTATACCTCATATTATATATTTATATTAATTTAAAATAAAACCTTAATAATAATGTCAACTAAAATGACTTGTGTAAAGGATAAAGGGTATAATAATGATAAATTATATAAAATAATTATAATAAATAATCATCACTAAAAGCCAGACCTTTATCTTTAAAACTGTTATAATATATAATATATAGTGAATCTTAATTTGGAGCAAGGGAAACTGTCACATATGTGTCACTTTGCTCAAAGCTGATTGGGTTTTGGTAGTGTAAGTTTATGCATGAGGTTCAGATCCTGACATTATATACATGTATAATATGACTTTTTTTTTTTTACTTTTAAGTGAAGTGAAGTGACATGTGACCGAGTAGGGTGACAATCTGCACAAACAGATCAAATTATATACTTTCAAATTACGGGCCGAAGCAAGAACATATGTCATTAATTTTACTGTTACTATTTCAGAGTATTATAAATATTTAAATGCTGCAAAGATTCAGTCTTCCATGTATTTTGTAGCTTATAGGAATAAATTAATTTAAACCATAAGAACTAGATACTGCAAAGTTCAACTGTGCCTTATCTCTACATTTCATGTTGCATTTTGTGATTTAGAGGCTGTTCTAAGAGATTCCCAAGTGGGCACTGAGTTGATCTGCAAAAGTCATTTTCATAAAAGCCTGACATTTAAACAAACATAAATTACATATCTCATTAAATGCTAAAACTGGTTGTTTTCTGTTGATTTTGGATGTATCCCCCCAACCACCCACCCAGTCAACTCTCCTTCATGAGAAATGGAAACAAACCAAATTTCACTGAGATTGGACAGCGTTTAGGGTGTGCTCAACAAAGTTGAAATTCTGTCTTAATGATCATAACAGCATGTAATTAATAATTATACAAAACCATTAGTAAACTGTGAATTAGGTTAAAAACGACACCACAGAACAGTGTTGTTAGTCTAACAATGATAAATTACATTGGGGGCGATAGCCTTGTGGGCAGTGCACTGACATATACTGTAACACTGTTGTGCTTCAGGCATCACGAGGTTGAGTCCCAGCTTGCAGACCTTTCCCGATCCCGTCCCACTTCGCTTCATGTCCACTTACTGTCCTATTGAAATAAAAACATAAAATGGCAAAAATAAAATCTTAAAACAAAAAGTTAAATTACAACACTGCTGATATTTTGCGATCTGCTCTGGATCGTGATGACAAACCAACATGTTTTAGCCGCAGAAACTGGAAACAGATTTTGGTGCTCTCTGACAATCTGCATAATGAATTGCATTTGTTCTTCAGTCTTTGAGAGAAGTCCATTGTACTATACCTCTTTTTTGTATTTGCATTGTTACATGATCTTCATTTAGGAAAAATAACAAAGAAGTTGCGATTGTTCTGCCATTTTCATGACATGTTGCCAAGTATAGTAACCCATGCTCAGAATTTCTGCTCTGCATTTAACCCATCCAAGTGCACACATACAGCAGTGAGTAGTGAACACTGCTTACACACACTGTGAACATACACCTGGAGTAGTGGGCAGCCATTTGCTCCAGCGCCAACTGGAGCAACTGGGGGTTAGATGCCTTGATCCTCAGTCATGGTTACTGAAGGTGAAAGAGAGTGCTGTACATTCACTTCCCCCACCTTAGGAAGTAAAGTAATTCGACATTCTTAGGAAGCAAAGTCATTTGACTATTCAAAGCAAGGACAAAACGTTTTGCTAGTTCTACCATTCATTTTGGTATTAGATTGCAAGTACAAGCCAATATATTCTACTAACCCTAAATTAACAGTCTACCAGTAACACTTTAGATTAGGGAACACATATTCACAATTAAGTTTTCCCCTCAACAAACTCCTAATTTGGTCCTTAAAATAAAGTGTTACCAGTCTACTAATACCTACTCTAATTAGAGTTAGTAGACATGCAGTTTTTATATTTCTCAGGTATTTTTGTATTTTATATTTTTTTCTTGCAATTTTATCTTTCAATGTACTTTAACCAATAAGGGCCACACTAATTATGGGTGTAACACTAGGGTGCAAAGCAACCAAAATAACCCAACATCCAGCAACTAATGAGACATTGACGAGAATGGACAGAGAACAACTGAAACAGAAGGCTATATTTACAAGGGGAGAAAGAAGGAACTATCTGAGACACTGACAATAACATGGGTATCCATGACAAGAAATGAACAGCAGGAGAAACCAAGGCAACAAAGGAAACAGAAACAAATAAAACAAATTACACCTCAAATGATGCACTATGCACTTATACACTGCCTGTGTACTTTTTATACTTGTATACTTAACTGTGTATTGCATACATTTTTAAAAGTTATTTTGTCATGCATCTTCAAGTGTGATAGCCTCCTTGCGACAGTTGAGTCTATGAAGTGTCCAACATTCCATACTTAAGTACATTATCCTGGTATTTAAAGTGCAATTTGTCTTTTGGAATTTTCAGTGTGGACTGAAAATTCAGTATGACATAATTTAACCAAAATAATATCACATTATAAGTGACATTATCAAAAAACACATATTATTTTTGTCCACATAAGGTTTAAGGGTTGCCGTAAGGATGAGGTGCTTGGCATTGCCAATAATCGTTTAATCCGCATTGACCTGAGTGTTGGAGATGTTGTGAAAACCTGGAGATACAACACCATGAGGCAATGGAATGTCAACTGGGACATCAAACAGGTAATCCGACTTTATAGATTAGGGTTGGAGCTGAACTCTGCAGGACTGCGGCTCTCTAGGACCAAACTTGCCTACCCCTGTTCTATACCAATGAGATTTGTCAGTTTTTCCAAGCTCTCATGTTAATATAAATATCACGGTGTAAAATAATAAATTCCTGCCATATCTGTACCAGGTTGCCATTGAGTTTGATGGCAATGTGAACATCGCCTTCAGCTGTGTGACAGCAGATTGTAAGATTGTCCACGAGTACATCGGTGGCTACATCTTCATGTCCACTCGAAGTCGGGAGCAGAGTGACACTCTGAATGAAGAGTTGTTTCACAAACTGACAGGCGGCCATGAAGCTCTATGAGGAAAATAAAGTCTGTGTACCTATGGACTGAAGATAATAAGATCTTCAAAAAATAAAAATAAATAAAATAAATACACATACAGATATGGCCATTCATAAATATTTCCCTTAAAAAACACTATTGTGTCTTGACACGTTTGTGAGACCTGAGGTGTTTCATTTTGTGATGTTTCTCTGTCTATGTTTTAATTGGCTTTGAGCAATCTTATTGTAGGTTATTTTCAGTTTTACTGTTAACACCATATCTTGTAGTTATTAAATTTCACTGTAAAACATTGTCAGCCTTTTGCTTTAATTCTTATGCATCTGATTGTTATTGTTGGCTCTTTATTGTTCTTAAATTCAGAGTTCAAGCATTCGTATTATTGTATTAATATATGTATGGAAGTCCACTGTGTTAAATATAGCAATGCAGGTGACGTTACAATGTTTGACTTGCAGCTCAAGTGTTAAAAAGGGTACACTGTGGTGACAATTTGGAGCAGGAAACCACAGTGCAAGTTTCACAAGCATTGCGTATAGCAGAGTATGCAAAGGAGCATCCTGTGCACTAAAATTAATTCTGTATTGCACAGGATGCTCTTTTACGCTTAAATTGCAATTATAAATAGCAAAAACTCCATATTAGCAGTAGCATTTACCGATCTATGTTTATACAGCTGGAGCAACATGCAGTCTACAGCCAGGCCCAGATTAAGAACACATAGGGCCCTGGGGCTATAGCAAACCCAAGGGCCCCCCTTCATAGTAGCCTATCTTGGTGCCACAACGTTTTCTACAACAGGAATACATTTTTTTTTTATCAAATCTCCAACACACAGAGATACAATGTGTATGCACACTAAATTTTCCAGGCTACAACACATTAAAAGAATAAATACACCAGATATATGAAGTCAAAGCAAACAGGTTTCCAGAAGCAGCAACAACACTTGAGCATATACAGCTCCCTTAAGGAGTTTAGTTTAAATAATTTTATTATTAGAAGGCTTCTTTCTGGCCCTAGAAAAGGAGAATCATCAGGGCTGGACTGGTGCTAAAATTCAGCCCATCTGGCCCACACAGTCCCCCATAAATGTTTTGCTGGGGTTAGGGCAATTGGAATAAATATTTATTAATAAATAACGAACGAAAACAAATGATATTTTTGAATACTTAAAATGCATTTATCAATATTAATATTCCATTATATTGCAGGCTCTTAATTATTGAATTCATATTTTTCTGCAATTAAAGTTTATTAGAACTATTAAATTGTCCTTTGTAGTTGCCCTAATGAAAAGCTAATTCTTGAATCCAGAGTTAACTATAGTATTAGTAAACCTTTATAAAAAATTGACTTATTGCCTTTATTTGAACCAATATTTAATAGGCTATAAGCAGTGGCGTAGCGGACGGGCATGCATAACCTCCCAGTGCTGATTTGTGTCGTATCATGTGTCAACGAAAGGCAGAGATATTAGAGCCCTGCACGGGCCTCAATCTAGCCCTATCCCAGCCCGTGTCCGACAGCTTACCAGAATTACCGACCCGAGCCCGTCTTTTTTTCCCCCTTCTGCCAAAACAGCTTATAGGCCTATACTGTTTCAGCAACTAAAATAGTTCAGTTTTGTATGAAATGGCAAAGTGATTATATTTCGTTTCATTATTTTATTAAGTTAATTTAGAAAAATGTTTGGAGAATTTTTTGTTCGTTAAATGTAATTTTTTTGTTTTTTAAAGTATCGACCAAGCAGTAGGCTTCTGATAAACCGAAACTCAGCGAATACTTGCCTCACTGTCTTGATAAATATATCTATAGAAAGCTTTGAATTATTACTTTAAAACGAAATAATTCAAATCGAAAACAAAAACTCTTTCATTGTAAAATCCCTAAAGATGCATTTCATTTAGCATTACCAATTAGGCCTATACATTCTTCTTCTTATTATGCCTATTATTATTATTAGGGGTTCAAGCACGCAGTGCTGAAACCCTATCTTCAGTCTATGATTAGCGCACCTCACCTCTTATCTGACAAGTCTTCAGGTTTGAGTCGTTCATAACGTGACAGCTGAAACTTGGCCAGAAGGTAGAGCGCCCTGAGGGGACATTCTGACAAAGGCTCACCCCAATCGGCCAAAGGGGGGCACTACAGCGCAAAAAACTACAATTTCAGACATTTTTTGCCCTAACTCGTACACCTTTTGTCGTAGACTCAAAAAAATACATCGTTGCAATCCTTGGGTCAACACAAACAAAAGTGGAGTCAGACAGATTTTCTCTACGACGCACGGTTTTTCCGTAAAATTGACCTATATCCCAAACCTACTTTTGCGAACTAGTCCGAGGTTTTTCACCCGATCGGAACCAAACCACTGCAGAAATATTCGCTGGACACTGAATATCAATAATTATTAAAAAAAAGTTGAAATTTCGATTTTTGCGTGAAACAATACGCCAAGAAGCCTCTATGCTAACGTTAGCCAAATGTTAATTGAAGTATACCTCTTGAACGGAGTGAGATATCTTCACCAAACTCGGTACACGTATGTAGGACCTTAATCTTTGGTCAAATAAAAAAAATTAGCAGCTCTGCCACTTGGGGGCGCTATAAGACAGAAAAAGTGTCTATGAGGACTAGGGCAGCATTAACTACACAGAGCCGTTGTTCACTGACGAGCTGCGCAAAACCACGTTCATATTCGGGCGTTTTTTTGCGCAGCTCGTCAGTGAACAACGGCTCTGTGTAGTTAATGCTGC
>NW_015555796.1:58486-59177 GCF_001515605.1 Sinocyclocheilus anshuiensis | reverse complement strand
CTGATTACAGAACCGGCTTTCTGACGAGATGCGCATTAAATATCGCATGCGATTTATCGTGCAGCCCTAATGAGGACATTCGCATATCTCAAAAAACATGTTTAAACAAACAAGTTTAAGCACCTATTAAACAAGGTTAACGGAGGTCAATCGGAATGAAACTTGGTGGGCATGTTTGACTCAGGGCCTTAAAGGTCTGTAAGAATTTTGAAAGAAATCGGCCATTAGTTGGCGCTAACGAGTTTTTTGAATCTGTAATCACGCGTTGTTTCACATATCCACACAATATGCATATCATTTGATAGATCTCCTCATAATGCACAACTTTGCCTCAAGAACCATTGCTGTCAATCAAATCGTTCATTAATTATTCACGAATATGTTCAAAACCTACTTTTGCGAACTAGTTCTAGGTTTTTCGCTCAATCTCGATCAAACCACTGCAGTAATATTCTCTGGACTCTCTAGATCAATAGTTATCAAAAAAAATGTTGAATTTTGTCTTTTGGTTACTTATAACGGGTCATTTAGAAAAGGGGTGTGGCCAGATATACCCAAAAGCCTATAAAACCTAAACAAAAACTCAAAACTTTATGAAACTTGGTGAAAACGTGTGTCAGATGACTCTTAACAAGCATGCAAAGTTTCATGGAGATCGGACCATAGGTGGCGCTATAACAGTTGAAAAGGC
>NW_015555796.1:54879-57917 GCF_001515605.1 Sinocyclocheilus anshuiensis | reverse complement strand
GTTCATTAATTATTCACAAATATGTTAAAAACTTACTTTTGCAAACTAGTCCTAGGTTTTTTGCTCAATGTCGATCAAACCACAACAGAACAATTCTCTGGACTCCCTAGATCAATAATTATCAAAAAAATTTTGAATTTTGTCCTTTGGTGAGCTATAACGGGGTCATTTAGAAAAGGGGCGTGGCTACATATACCCAAAAGCCTATAAAACCTAAACGAAAACTCTAAACTTACGAAACTTGGTGAAAACATGTGACTCTTAAGAAGCATGCAAAGTTTCAGGGTGATCGGACTATAGGTGGCGCTATAACAGTCATAACTGTTAAAAATCATCATATTTCTTTGGTAAATTACCTGCATTTGCCCAAAATGCTATTTTTAATCATTGATTTAGGTGATTACAGCCATGTTAACACAAAATATTTTTCCTTATGTGCTTAAATGCCTTAACTGCTTGAACCCCGGAAATCGCTGCTTGCAGCTATATTTATTATTATTATTATTAGGTTACTATTATTATTAAATTACAATTCAGGTACACGCAATAATTTCCTAGCGCATCACCGCATGAAGCGCTGTGAGGATAATAAAAGATTAGGATATTAGCTTACTCATTGAAAAGTTTATTTTTTTATTTTTTAAACAGGTCTATTAATTTATACAATGAATTATAGGCCTGTAAGAGCAGCTTTATTTCATGCACCGATTTTCAAAAACAACCTGTTTAACGCGAAATAGGTTTCTTCTCGTGTTTTGCACTATACAGGTCACAAGAGAAATATTAAGGGAATAATTTAAGACAGTTATATAGCCTACTGTTATCAGCATATATTGAAGCAGATTAGTCTCTCGTCGCCTCTGAGAGAATATGCATCGTTAATGCAGCGTTAGAAATCTCAGTCAGTTTTTTACTTTCACTTTGTGTAGGCTATAGTGACTTGACTGAGGTTAAGACGTTCACCTGGCATAATATTGCGCGAAGTTTGCATGTTGCTTGTGGGCTCGCCTTCATGGTTTAAAACATAAATAGTTATTTATTTATATTTATATGTTATAAATATGTTAAATATATGTTAAATAGCCTAGTTGTGGTGCTGTGGATTAAATTGCTTATTTACAGTTTTGTACAGTTTACCTCTACACTTCAGTTTACATGGTCGGTGCTACTCAATCTGGTTTCCGCTAGTTTCACCACAGAGACCTTACTGTTCAAATATAAGTGTCGTGTGTGGAATTCAAATTGGCAAGCGCTGCTTATTATCACTTCAATAGAGCGGCGAAAATTTCGAGCTACAGTCGCGGGTGGGAGACACCTGTCCGGTGTGGTCCAGCTGTTCTCTTGCGCTGCGCGGTTTAATCAGGTAACTTAGTGCCGTTTAATCACTTGGCTTTTAGTGCTTGTTTCCATGTTTTCATTAACTGTGACAAGAGTGTGGTTGATTTCAGCTGCACGCAGCATCAGAAGCACATGCCTTATCGCTCCTAATAGCTTACTATACAAATAGAGGATAAAGTCATATCAATGACAGTTATCAAATGACTTAAATTATGATATTTTACTCAGCTGGGTGCTGGGGTCTTATCTATCGGATTGCAACATATATCCATATGTTAAAGGACACCTATTATGCAAAAATCACTTTTATAAGGTGTTTGAACACAGTTGTGTGGCATCAGTGTGTGTAAACAAACTAATGGTAAAAATCCACCCAATCATTTTTTTTTTATAATCCCAATAAATTATAAACAGTCTCTCTAAATGAGCGGTTTCAGATTCTCCCTCTTTACACGTCACTGAAGGGAAAAAGTCCCACCCATTTGTGACACTCTCTGCTCTATTAGCATAAACACAGCCTACAGTGAGAAGCAGCAGTCCGCCATTACTGGGGATATACAATGTCAGTTAGAAGTGTTGTGTTTTATGATGCACCAATGGACACAGGAGTCTCCATAGACTCCCTCTATCAGAGCCGCTGAGGACACTGGTTAAATTTCATTATCGATGAAAATGTCCCGGGAAAAAAATCTGTAAAGTCCCCTATATGTTTAGGGATCAATAATGTTTTGTGTGCGAAAGTCAGCTCCAGACAAAGTAAGTCGCGCGTTTGTTTTCCAACGGCTTTCGCGTACCACAGTTAAATGAAGTGAGAAAGAAGTGTTTATTATGTTTGAAATATGGATATTTATCTTACAAAAACGCATGGATTCGCTACAGGAGGCCTATATTCACCCCCCGGAGCCGTGTGAGGCACATTTTATTATGGATGCGCACGCTTTATTTGACGTCTTTTGGACTGTTGAACAAAAACACCCACCCACTGCAATAATAACGCTTGGAATAGCCAGGACATTTTTTAATATAACTCCAATTGGATTTGTCTGAAAGAAGTCATATACACCTAGGATGCCTCGAAGGTGAGTAAATCACAGGCTAACTTTCATTTTTGGGTGAATGAATGAATGAATGAGGCATTTATATAGTGCTTTATTGTGTATTGTTGTACACCCAAAGCGCTTTACAATCATATGGGGGTGTCTCTCCTGAACTAACCCTTTAAAGGGAAAGACACAAAAACATACCCTAAAAATGGCAATTTTAACAAGCTATAAAAAATTATCTGTACACTGTAAAAAATAAGTGTAATTTTAACTGTAAAATTTTGTACAAACGCTACGGAAAAAAACTGTTAATAGGTTAACAGTAAGTTCCCGTACTATATACAGGGAAAAACTGTAACCAGACATTTCATACAATTGTATGTATAATTTTACAGTAAAATGTTGTTAATTTTACAGTTTTTAGAAGTAAAAATAACAAATCAATGTATAATTTACAGTCAAAAACTGTAAACTGATATTCCCAGAATTCCCTGCATGACACTCCACATTTGAAAGTATTTTGTTTAAATAATCATGTTTTTTTTTTAGTTTTTGTTATTAGTTATGTATATTTTGCTTTGTTACATCTTCTGTTGTTTAATGAAAGTTTAATGCATTAAGTATCATGTGTGTTACCATGATGGTGTTTTGTGTTTG
>NW_015555796.1:48599-54457 GCF_001515605.1 Sinocyclocheilus anshuiensis | reverse complement strand
TACTTTTGTGAACTAGTCCTAGGTTTTTCGCTCAATGTCGATCAAACTACAACAGAACAATTCTCTGGACTCCCTAGATCAATAATTATCAACAAAAATATTGAATTTTGTCCTTTGGTGAGCTATAACGGGGTCATTTAGAAAAGGGGCGTGGCTACATATACCCAAAAGCCTATAAAACCTAAACGAAAACTCTAAACTTACGAAACTTGGTGAAAACATGTGACTCTTAAGAAGCATGCAAAGTTTCAGGGTGATCGGACCATAGGTGGCGCTATAACAGTCATAACTGTTAAAAATCATCATATTTCTTTGGTAAATTACCTGCATTTGCCCAAAATGCTATTTTTAATCATTGATTTAGGTGATTACAGCCATGTTAACACAAAATCTTTTTCCTTATGTGCTTAAATGCCTTAACTGCTTGAACCCCGGAAATCGCTGCTTGCAGCTATATTTATTATTATTATTATTAGGTTACTATTATTATTAAATTACAATTCAGGTACACGCAATAATTTCCTAGCGCATCACCGCATGAAGCGCTGTGAGGATAATAAAAGATTAGGATATTAGCTTACTCATTGAAAAGTTTATTTTTTTATTTTTTAAACAGGTCTATTAATTTATACAATGAATTATAGGCCTGTAAGAGCAGCTTTATTTCATGCACCGATTTTCAAAAACAACCTGTTTAACGCGAAATAGGTTTCTTCTCGTGTTTTGCACTATACAGGTCACAAGAGAAATATTAAGGGAATAATTTAAGACAGTTATATAGCCTACTGTTATCAGCATATATTGAAGCAGATTAGTCTCTCGTCGCCTCTGAGAGAATATGCATCGTTAATGCAGCGTTAGAAATCTCAGTCAGTTTTTTACTTTCACTTTGTGTAGGCTATAGTGACTTGACTGAGGTTAAGACGTTCACCTGGCATAATATTGCGCGAAGTTTGCATGTTGCTTGTGGGCTCGCCTTCATGGTTTAAAACATAAATAGTTATTTATTTATATTTATATGTTATAAATATGTTAAATATATGTTAAATAGCCTAGTTGTGGTGCTGTGGATTAAATTGCTTATTTACAGTTTTGTACAGTTTACCTCTACACTTCAGTTTACATGGTCGGTGCTACTCAATCTGGTTTCCGCTAGTTTCACCACAGAGACCTTACTGTTCAAATATAAGTGTCGTGTGTGGAATTCAAATTGGCAAGCGCTGCTTATTATCACTTCAATAGAGCGGCGAAAATTTCGAGCTACAGTCGCGGGTGGGAGACACCTGTCCGGTGTGGTCCAGCTGTTCTCTTGCGCTGCGCGGTTTAATCAGGTAACTTAGTGCCGTTTAATCACTTGGCTTTTAGTGCTTGTTTCCATGTTTTCATTAACTGTGACAAGAGTGTGGTTGATTTCAGCTGCACGCAGCATCAGAAGCACATGCCTTATCGCTCCTAATAGCTTACTATACAAATAGAGGATAAAGTCATATCAATGACAGTTATCAAATGACTTAAATTATGATATTTTACTCAGCTGGGTGCTGGGGTCTTATCTATCGGATTGCAACATATATCCATATGTTAAAGGACACCTATTATGCAAAAATCACTTTTATAAGGTGTTTGAACACAGTTGTGTGGCCGCAGTGTGAAAACAACCAGCCTATAATGGTACAAATCCACCCACCCATTTTTTTTATAATCCCAATAAATTATAAACAGTCTCTCTAAATGAGCGGTTTCAGATTCTCCCTCTTTACACGTCACTGAAGGGAAAAAGTCCCACCCATTTGTGACACTCTCTGCTCTATTAGCATAAACACAGCCTACAGTGAGAAGCAGCAGTCCGCCATTACTGGGGATATACAATGTCAGTTAGAAGTGTTGTGTTTTATGATGCACCAATGGACACAGGAGTCTCCATAGACTCCCTCTATCAGAGCCGCTGAGGACACTGGTTAAATTTCATTATCGATGAAAATGTCCCGGATCTGTAATCTGTAAAGTCCCCTATATGTTTAGGGATCAATAATGTTTTGTGTGCGAAAGTCAGCTCCGTAAGTCGCGAGTCGCGCGTTTGTTTTCCAACGGCTTTCGCGTACCACAGTTAAATGAAGTGAGAAAGAAGTGTTTATTATGTTTGAAATATGGATATTTATCTTACAAAAACGCATGGATTCGCTACAGGAGGCCTATATTCACCCCCCGGAGCCGTGTGAGGCACATTTTATTATGGATGCGCACGCTTTATTTGACGTCTTTTGGACTGTTGAACAAAAACACCCACCCACTGCAATAATAACGCTTGGAATAGCCAGGACATTTTTTAATATAACTCCAATTGGATTTGTCTGAAAGAAGTCATATACACCTAGGATGCCTCGAAGGTGAGTAAATCACAGGCTAACTTTCATTTTTGGGTGAATGAATGAATGAATGAATGAGGCATTTATATAGTGCTTTATTGTGTATTGTTGTACACCCAAAGCGCTTTACAATCATATGGGGGTGTCTCTCCTGAACTAACCCTTTAAAGGGAAAGACACAAAAACATACCCTAAAAATGGCAATTTTAACAAGCTATAAAAAATTATCTGTACACTGTAAAAAATAAGTGTAATTTTAACTGTAAAATTTTGTACAAACGCTACGGAAAAAAACTGTTAATAGGTTAACAGTAAGTTCCCGTACTATATACAGGGAAAAACTGTAACCAGACATTTCATACAATTGTATGTATAATTTTACAGTAAAATGTTGTTAATTTTACAGTTTTTAGAAGTAAAAATAACAAATCAATGTATAATTTACAGTCAAAAACTGTAAACTGATATTCCCAGAATTCCCTGCATGACACTCCACATTTGAAAGTATTTTGTTTAATTCTGTTGTTTAATTAAAGTTTAATGCATTATTTAAGTATCATGTGTGTTACCATGATGGTGTTTTGTGTTTGCATGAATGACTCTGTGCACCTTCTATATATTAGTATATACTTCTGCTTGTGGCGAACCTACTTGTGATGAGCTTTGATTCTTCATGTGGCTTTCTCTTTTACCACCTGCATTATTATGGTGGTTGTCAGTATGTTAAAGGTACAAAACAGATTTTAATAGCAGTGTGCATTGTTGAATTTACTGGTTTACATTCAAATTTTCTTGTTTGTAAATTACAGTTTTATACTGTAAAATATTTTTTTTAAGTTTTTGGCCGTAAATGTGTTTACAGTTTTTCTGTATTTTTTACAAAATTATTCTGGCAACCACAGCTGCCAAAATTATTTTGTAAAAACTACAGAATTTTTTTTACAGTGTAGGGTATTTTGAGCTAAAACTTCACATATGCACTCTGGGGACATCAGAGACTTATTTTAAATCTTGTAAAAAGGGGCATAATAGATCACCTTTAATTAACATTACACATAGTGCTCGTCTAATTAGAGGTAAGCTGGTCGGAGTAGTAGCACAGGCACACATAGTCATAGGCCACTAGTATTTAGCCGTTCGGCATGGTAGCCCAGGCATTCATATAGTAATACACGTGGTTCACAAGGCTCTTCGGAGCAGCAGCATTACATATGTCTTGGCGATAGATCTGCTTGTTGGAGGGTGTTTTGTTCTATCCTGTCTGTTCATTCTTTCATGTGTGTGGATATGTGCATGTCCGCCTATGCAGCAGTTATATTCTTATACTCAGCAGCATGCATATATTGGTTTGTATTGTCCATTCTGTGTCTCCTTCTTATTAGAGGTTTGTTTCATATAGGTTATATGTGCAGCAGCAGTATTTCTTACATGCTCACAGCAGCATGTTGTGGATGTGTTGGCAGTAGCAAGTCTTGGTACTTGCTCTGCAGCAGTGTAGCAGATCTATTCCGCCAAGACCAAACATATTAACATTGTCATGTACATTACCATGCCAATCCCTCCGAGAGTTGTCATGATAGAAATCCAAAGTTCTGTCATGAAACTCTAGATGGCTCAGTCTGATAAGTGTAACTCAATTTCATCTTCCTCAAAGTGATATTGTCTGCCAACGGTGGATGAAGGCACAGAAGGATGACACAGAATGTGGCTGACTGCTACTTATCAGAACTTCTAGAAATTGTGTAAAGAATTGTAACGACTCAAATGCAAAATGCGATGATTTAAGTAAAAATCAAACAAAAACTATCCCAAATGGGAAAACACTCCAGCCGGACAAGGAGCACAGCAGAGCAGGGCATGACTTGGTCCAGGGTTGCCCAACCCTGTTCCTGGAGATCTACCTTCCTGCAGAGTTCAGTTCCAACCCTGCTCAAACAGAACTGTCTGTAATTATCAAGTGCTCTTTCAGATCCTAATTAGTTGGTTCAGTTGCATTTGTTCAGGGTTGGAGCTGAACTCTGCAGGAAGGTAGATCTCCAGGAACAGGGTTGGGCACCCCTGACTTGGGCCAACAGGACATGGGCAGGTTTGACACCAATCTGGTGGTGAGTTCAAGTCATGTCAGATAGATGGTATTTACAAGCTGGATGCACATGAATGCCACCACAAAGTCGTAATTACGAGTGGAAAACTCTGAATTTTCTGCATGTCAGTGGGAAAACATGTTGGAGGCAATGAATGAATCCGTATTAACTGTAAACTGGAAATTGAATATATTACATATGAAGAGTTTGGTTCCAAAACGCTATAAATCCATTTTGATTAATTTGAGTAAAAATGTGTTTTCTTTACCAAGAATGTAGCAAGATGAAAACCACTATTTTCTGTTTCAAACTTTCACATAGCATCTTTAGGTTATAATAACATTAAAAATTCAAATCCAGATTTTGATTTTCAAAGATTTATTATAAAATGTAATAATTTTTTTCCCCAAATGCAATAAATCCATGACACATTTTTTTTTTTTTTAAATGCAATAAATCCATTGAATCAATATAAAAATTATTTTTCATATTGAAACTGTTGAAAATACACAACATGGTTAATACATATATGACAGCCTCTGAACTTGGTCAAAACTAATCTTATAATACAGGCACTGGACTAAAAATACATTCAATCAGTCATCGCTCCCAAAATGAATTCAATGTGTCATTGTTAATGCTATAAATTAATTACAGCAATAAAAGAAAATTTCATCATTAACAAGAACATGAACAACAATATCACATTAGACCACAGAAATTTCAAAATGACATTTCCCTTACATTCAACTTCCAAAAGTGCCTTCATCTTTGCCATGTTACATTCATTTAGTTGACTAGTACTATACGCTGTATTAACAAAAACATAAATGGCATTAATAAAAACACTTACACTGACAAGCTACGCAATATCGCCTTCATAATCGAATGCGACTCATCTGCGATTATGAACGCGATAGTGCGTAGCTTGTCAGTGATCTACAGCTCTGTGTATCCATCTGAAAGCACGTGATGGGAGATTTACTATTAATCACAGAACCGGCTTTACTGACAAGTTGCGCATGACAATCACATGCGATTTATCGTGCAGCCCTAAGTTTGTTTGTTGATCACAAAGTACAAAGTAGATGAGGAAAACTAGGATGCCGGGTGTATTCAAAGCATTGTAGGACAATGATGCCTCTAGTTTTGGAAAAAGCCAGAAGTCAAAGACACCAAATTTGGGCTATAGGGGGGCTCAGGCACCTTGGGTGATTTAATTTTTCACCAAGAATCTGCACAAGACGTGGTGTATGGGTAGGCACATTGTCGTGATGATTTTTCATATTACATGGCTGGATACTTTCTGGACAGTCCTCATTTTTTCATTTACAATAAAAATAAGTTCCATGTAAAACATGCCATTTTATTGTATAATTACGAAAAAAAATAAAAATAAATAAATATA
>NW_015555796.1:46593-47899 GCF_001515605.1 Sinocyclocheilus anshuiensis | reverse complement strand
AGCATCTTTAGGTTATAATAACATTAAAAATTCAAATCCAGATTTTGATTTTCAAAGATTTATTATAAAATGTAATAATTTTTTTCCCCAAATGCAATAAATCCATGACACATTTTTTTTTTTTTTAAATGCAATAAATCCATTGAATCAATATAAAAATTATTTTTCATATTGAAACTGTTGAAAATACACAACATGGTTAATCCATATATGACAGCCTCTGAACTTGGTCAAAACTAATCTTATAATACAGGCACTGGACTAAAAATACATTCAATCAGTCATCGCTCCCAAAATGAATTCAATGTGTCATTGTTAATGCTATAAATTAATTACAGCAATAAAAGAAAATAAATCCATTGAATCAATATAAAAGTTATTTTTCATATTGAAACTGTTGAAAATACACAACATGGTTAATCCACATATTGACAGCCTCTGAACTTGGTCAATACTAATCTTATATACAGGCACTGGACTAAAAATACATTCAATCAGTCATCGCACCCAAAAATAATTCAAAGGGTCATCTTGTTAATGCTGTAAATTAATTACAACAATAAAATAAAATTTCATCATGAACGTACATGAACAACAATATCACATTAAACCACAGAAATTCCAAAATGACATTTCCCTTACATTCAACTTCCAAAAGTGCCTTCATCTTTGCCATGTTACATTCATTTAGTTGACTAGTACTATACGCTGTATTAACAAAAACATAAATGGCATTAATAAAAACACTTACACTGACAAGCTACGCAATATCGCCTTCATAATCGAATGCGACTCATCTGCGATTATGAACGCGATAGTGCGTAGCTTGTCAGTGATCTACAGCTCTGTGTATCCATCTGAAAGCACGTGATGGGAGATTTACTATTAATCACAGAACCGGCTTTACTGACAAGTTGCGCATGACAATCACATGCGATTTATCGTGCAGCCCTAAGTTTGTTTGTTGATCACAAAGTACAAAGTAGATGAGGAAAACTAGGATGCCGGGTGTATTCAAAGCATTGTAGGACAATGATGCCTCTAGTTTTGGAAAAAGCCAGAAGTCAAAGACACCAAATTTGGGCTATAGGGGGGCTCAGGCACCTTGGGTGATTTAATTTTTCACCAAGAATCTGCACAAGACGTGGTGTATGGGTAGGCACATTGTCGTGATGATTTTTCATATTACATGGCTGGATACTTTCTGGACAGTCCTCATTTTTTCATTTACAATAAAAATAAGTTCCATGTAAAACATGCCATTTTATTGTATAATTACGAAAAAAAATAAAAATAAATAAATATA
>NW_015555796.1:43952-46437 GCF_001515605.1 Sinocyclocheilus anshuiensis | reverse complement strand
AGAGAGAGCTTGTGTGAATTAGGCTACCTCTGTGCGTCCCTCAACAGTGTTCTGCAGCAGCGTCTCTAAACATCGCTGTTATTACCTCGCTAGTGAGAAATGTCATGTGTAGCCTTTAAGTTGCTACACTATATATAGTGCTATATATAGGCTAACTGATCAAATCGTCAGGGCAGCGCTGACAACACCTTTTTGTGCAAACTGCGTGACAGTAGTGTGCGTGTGCGAGCACGTGATTGCAGTAATTCCTGTGTGCCGTATAGCTGCTGTATGCTAATTTCCGTTATTACAGTTAACTATGCGAAGTGATATGGAACTGTAATGCGGTCAAGAGAGCTGCCTGGAACTACGTTCGCCGTGCGTTTCCCTGAAAATAATTGCACGCCTCAGAATGTTCGTCAGCCAATCAGATTCAAGCATTCAACGGCCCGTAGTATATATATATGATTGCATTTTCAGAATCTTCTGAAATAAAAAAAAAACATTACAAACAATTAAAAAAAAATAAAAACACACTTTAAGTGTGTTTTATCCATCATGTTTTAGAAGTAGATCAAAAAAACTTGCTGAATTTTATGTAGAAATGGTACATCTTGCTCCGACCAAAGTGACTTAACCTGACAACATAATTATGACTTCACAAACTGTAAATACAAACTTCCCAGGAGAACATGAATGCACTCAAAGAACACAGGGAGAATAAATAGGGAAGGAAATTAGGGTAAATAGGGAAAGCATGTGGGGCAAATTAACCAGTAATCAGATAACAAGAAGAGCATGATTAAGACAATAGATGGGAGAACAAATGGCAATAAAAGCCATGTGTACATCCTTTGATATGATTTTCAGTCTACTGGAACAACTGGTGAGGGGTAAGAATATGGTTTGCGGTGCTAGCCTGCAGACTGTCCATTGCATCCAAGTGTTTCACGGTGCCTCCTATACCAATGCAGAGCAATTTGCTATGACTTGTGACAAAGAAATGCTATTCTGAAGACAAGCTGAAGTCTGCTTTATAGTGCACAAGGTTCTAAATATTTTTTAAATGTTAATGCTGACTTAAACACCTTTTGTCCACAGAACATCCTTGAATACTCCTCACTGTCATAAAAGGCAATTGTTCACAGTTTAACGGTGCTTGCTATAGCATTGCAGAGTGATTTACCATGACAAAGTCTGCTTTGTGATACATAAGGTTCTCAATATTTTTTTAAATTGTTATACTGGCTAGTGGCTCCATCACTTAAGTACTTCACCCTTGTGATGCCTGGTAAAACCTTCTTGACATGGCTTAAAACAAAGAAAAATATCAGCATATTAATGAATTATATGCATATGCACAAATAGGCATACCAATGCAAGCATTTCAAAAAGTAATCATTGGAAAAGCAGATCTGAAACTAAAATTACCTGGGGCCTCATGTATACAACTTTATGTAGATTTCATCCTAAATGTGTGCGTACACACAAAAGCTGGATTTTGCATATGTACAAAAGTTTTCAGATTTATAAAGCCATGCGTACGCCAGAACTTGCGAAAAATTCCCTTTGTAATACCCAGTCAGCGGAAGATTGCGCGTACATGAATCTCCACCCCGTCTCCTCCCCGAAATAGCCATATATGGAGCTTACAACGCCTAGTTTTAATATGCATAACGTCATCTGCATATTATTTCCATGCATATTCCATCTACGTAACACCATGTTTAACGCAGTTAAGAGTACAATGCGTTAAGAAAATATGAGATACGTAATATAAATGCTTTTTGAGACATTACATTGCTATTCAAATTTATGCAATTCTGCCTATAAAGTAAACATATATTTTAGAAACTATATTTGAATGGAGATAGGCCTTATTTTTTTGCAGTGTAAATAACTGCCTGACTCGCATATCAATAACAAAAACATTTTGAAAATAAAACGTGCATACCTTACAGTTTCCTTCAAGTTCTGTCTTTTAAATATGGTGTTTGTCATAATATTGGGAAGAGCACGAAAGGGATAACATTAGGCTACTGTCTGTGTGCGACACCTGTGAACAGAGGTTTTAGAGTACTGTCATCAAACCTGTTCAAACCAGCCAATGGAATGTTTGATCAACAAGTGTATCCTTATGTCTGTCGTTATCGTATATGTTCCAAAGCATCAGACGAATCAAGTTCACATCAGTGATCATTATTCACGCAAAAGTATTTTCTCTGAACATGAGTTTTGCTATTTAGAACACAAATTAAAGCGGAATTGTAATGCTCCAAGCAATCCTCGCTGTGATTAACACATTAAATCGCATACCACAGGAAAATTGTTCGAAAGCAGCACATCCACTGCAAATATTTCTGTTTAAATTCATAGAACATTTTTTAATTTCTGGATAATAATTTCATGAAATGTCAGTGTATAATTGCATTATTGAGAGTGTCCTATTTAATCTAAATGTGTATGTCAAATGTAAAACAGACTTTAAAATCATTCTGTTTGCTTC
>NW_015555796.1:35223-43589 GCF_001515605.1 Sinocyclocheilus anshuiensis | reverse complement strand
CAGCAAGAATTGTCATGCGCCAAGCAATTCTTGCTGTGATTAAAACATTAAATCGCATACCACAGGAAAATTGTTCGAAAGCAGCACATCCACTGCAAATATTTCTGTTTAAATTCATAGAACATTTTTTAATTTCTGGATAATAATTTCATGAAATGTCAGTGTATAATTGCATTATTGAGAGTGTCCTATTTAATCTAAATGTGTATGTCAAATGTAAAACAGACTTTAAAATCATTCTGTTTGCTTCTTTTCGCTCACTCCAGTAAAAGAGTGTGTAAGCACTGCTGTAGTGGAGTGTTACGGGGTAACTAGGCAACCAGTAGTGGGAACGCCCACTAGCGACCTCAAGTGCCAGCCACAAGCGACAAGCAGCGAAAAAGTCGCTGGCAGTGTGAACGGGGCTTGAGAGTGCAAGCGCCAGCTGCAGCCAGACCCTTCTCGTTGTGCCGGCAAAGAATAATCAATTTACAATGAATTTATACCCGTGTTGTACATTATGCTGTACGCCATGGATGGGCGCTTTGTAAAAATGAACGGATTGATTATTCCGCTGCGGGCGCCATCTTCTGGCGAGATGCGGGAATTCATTCGGCGCGTGACTCTCATGGTGCATTATGGGCATTCTCTAGCCGTTGAGCGTGCACCAATCGTACACTCGTTTTTGCAGTGCATTGTGGGATTGAATGAGTGCACTCGAGAACGTCCACTATGGTTTCGGACACCACTAAAAATGGCTGTTCCCTCAAATAGTGCCCTATTTAAGGGTATAGGGGGCGATTTCGGACACAGACATTGTGTAGCCACTAGATGGCAGTCTGTAACGAGAAGGGGCGCGTAAATAAAAGAGAAGAGAAGGTTAGGAAACCTTGTCTGTGTATGCCTCTTTATTTTGTTGCAAAAGTACAGATATGTGACCCTGGACCACAAAACCAGTCATAAGGGTCAATTTCTTTAAATTGAGATTTATACATGGATAAATAAGCTTTCCATTTATGTATGGTTTGTTAGGATAGGACAATATTTGGCCGAGATAGAACTATTTGAGCATCTGGAATCTGAGGGTGCAAAAAAAATCCAAATACTGAGAAAATTGCCTTTAAAGTTGTCCAAATGAATTTCTTAGCAATGCATATTACTAATCAAAAATTATGTTTTGATATATTTGCGGTAGGAAATTTACAAAATATATTCATGGGACATTATCTTTACTTAATATCCTAACGATTTTTGGCATAAAAGAAAAATGCATAATTTTGACCCATACAATGTTTTTTTGGCTATTGCTAAAAATATACCCAAGCGACTTAAGACTGTTTTTGTGGTCCAGTGACACATTACATTGGACGACAAGGATGTCAATTACAGTTCCTTTACCGGCTCCGTTCCTGCCATGCCCTGGCGAGCCTTCACTTACTTTTACTGTCCGACTCAAAATGTTTGAAAATTACCTTATTGTATTTAATGCTACTGGTGACACATGGCCAGAGGAAAGAAAACAAGCTGTTTTGCTGCATGCTTTGGGCACAGAAGGACAAAGATTGTTTTATACATTACCAGACACGGGTAATACTTATACTACAGCTGTTGCTGCACTGAAAAAACATTTTATTCCTGCTGTTAATGTTGTCGCCTAGAGACACAAATTTAGGCAAAGGACACAGCGGACTGATGGAACTATTAATGGAACTATTAATCATTTCCTGGCTGCTTTACGAGAGCTTTCGGCTGCATGTGATTTTGGTGCTACGATCACAAATGCTACGTGATCAGCTCATGGAGCGGGCGGATAGTTCACGTGTTCGGGACAGACTTTTGCTTGAACCTGACCTCACTCTGAATAAAGCTATCTCAACTGCAGTGCAAATGGAGACTGCATTAAAGAACTTGGAGATACTTTCAGATACTTCACAAGTACGGGCCATACAGAGTCATCGGAATACAAAACATCCGCTACGGGACAGAAAGCCACTACCTTCCTCTTCGTCAGAACGGCCTGTTGCCAACTCAAAACAACGGTGTTCATGCTACCGTTACGGATCCAGCAATCATCTGGCTAACAAGCCTTCATGTCCAGCAACGAAAGCAGTTTGCAATTCCTGTGGAAAAATAGGACACTTCGCCAAAGTGTGCCGCTCATCACAGAAACAGGTGCGTGAGATTGTCATACCAGAGCTCACTGTATTATACATGAATGAACCTATGACTGAACCTATGACTGTGAAAGACAAAATTCTCTGTTGTGTGCAAATTAAAACAGATGATGGACATAGTCAGCCAGTGGAGCTAATTGTGGACACAGGCTCATCAGTGTCCATACTGCCAGAGAGTACTTACCGTACACACACGTGTCCCGTATGGTCTGGCTTCGGCAGCGCCTGGTTTTCAGAAAATTATGATCACCATCCTGCATGGATTGTCAGGTGGCCAAGCTTACTTGGATGATCTAATTGTGTATGGAGACACAGAGGACACCCATGACACTCCCTTACATTCAGTACTTCACCGTCTAAATTAGGCTGGACTGAAACTGAATACGCAGAAATGCAAATTTACATTGAAAACCCTGACATTTTTGGGTCACAATTTCTAAAGAGGGACTGTGTACAGACCCTGATAACTTAGCTGCCATTATACATGCACCTGCTCCTCATGACTTGGCCTCATTACGCTCATTCCTGGGCCTTACCTCCTGGTATAGTAAATTCCTGCCTGATTACGCAACGGTGGTGGAACTACTGCGTGAAATTTTGAGAACCTCTGCTGACATGAACTTTCTCTGGACTGATAAGGCAGAACAAAATTTTGCTACCCTGAAGAAGCTCTTCTCTCAGAGCCCCATTCTAGCTCTGTTTGGCCCATGACTACCAACTTATGAGACTACCGATGCTTCTGATTACGGTGTGGGAGGAGTTCTTTCATAACTACATACTGATGGTACAGAGCGCATAGTTGCATTTGCCTCCCGAACTCTTTCACCAGCCGAAAGGAAGTACTCGACTGTGGAAAGAGAAGCATTGGCTTGTGTGTGGAGTATTGAAAATGGAGGACATACCTGTGGAGGAGACATTTTGTCCTGCGCACCGACCACCAAGCCCTCACAACACTTCTTACATCTAAAGGCACAGGAAGAGCTAGCATGCGAATCGCTAGGTGGTCAGCCCGTCTGTTATGCTATTCTTATGCGGTTGCATTCCATCCTGGGAAGTACAACATGACCGCAGACTGTCTCTCTCGACTCCCTTTACCTGACATGGGTGATCCAACAGATGAACCAGAAATGGTTGGCACTGTGTCTCACTTGCTTGCCTTGTATGTCTCTGAGTTGGCTTCTGCATCAGAGAGCTGCACCCAGTTAGCCCAACTTCGTGCACAGATAGAGAAAGGCTGGCATAAAAACAAAAAGTCAGTGAAACAAGAACTGGAACCCTACTTTCACATCCGACACAAGCTTTCGGTTGAGGGTTCGTTAATTATGCGTGGTAACCACTGCTTAGTAGTCCCAGTGTCACTGCGTACAAGACTCATAAACTTAGCACACGAAGGACACCAAGGCATTGTCAGAACAAAGCAAAGGCTTCGTGATCTCTACTGGTGGCCGAAAATGGGCAGAAGTGTAGAGACTCTGATTGCCTCCTGTGTGACATGTCAGTTGAATGACAAAACGGCCAAGCCTGCACCTGCACCTGCACCTCTCATACCTGTGGAACTACCTAGTGGCCCATGGGAAAAGATAGCCATTGATATCATGGGACCATTTGAAGCTGCTTCATGGGACTGTCGCTACGCCATAACCCTGGTTGATTACTTCAGTAAGTGGCCAGAAGTAGCTTTTGCACCACAAGTGAGTGACAACAGATGTCGTCATAAACTTTCTGGACATCGTCTTTAGTAGAGAGGGAAATCCACACTGCTTAGTCTCTGATAATGGTTTACAGCTAACATCTATGGCTGTGGCTGACTTTCTGAAGGAACATAACATTCAACATACATACTCCAGTGTATATTATCCTTAAGCCAATGGCCCACATGAAAAAAATACTATAGTAATTTATAGTAAATACTATAGTGTTTTTTAACCATACTATAGTAAATCACTTGAATTAATTGATTGTGGGTTTTTTTTTCAAATTACTTTACCCAATACTTTACTAAGTTTTCTACAACTATAGGGTATATTATTATACTACAATACACAACAGTTTACTATAGTAAAAACTAAAGTATACTACAGTATTTATTACAGTTTATCAGCTCACTATAGTTAATACTACAGTATGCTGTAACATTCATTAACAAAGTGTTGTAAATACTATAATATATACAGTATAATACACTTTACTATAGTATGGTTCAAAAACACTATAGTATTTACTATAAATTACTATAATATTTTTCATGTGGGGGGGGGGGTATATATTTTTTTTTATGGGGGGGGGGGGGGCAGTCGAACGATTTAATAGTGTTGAAGCAATGCATCCAATCTGCAATTCAGGAGAAGAAGCCTTGGATATCAGCCGTGACAGTTTTTGCATAGCTTCCAGGCAACACCACATGCGACCACGGGGGCTACGGCTTTTGAGTTGCTGTGTGGCCGCAAAATGCACACTAAATTAAATGTCCTGCCAGTCAGCACAGACGTGAAGACATATGCAGAGATCAAAAATACTGTGACACGTAATCAGCAGAAATGTGAGGACACTGACAAAAGGAGGGGAGCCAAGATACCTAAATTCAAGGAGAAAAACTGGGTACATATTAAGAAACCAGAGCATGTTCACAAATGGCGCTTTTCCACCAACTAAAAAGTGGTTGTTTCGTTGTCTGTTGAGGAAGTACAGACGTTCCTCTCATTGATAGCAGAGGATTGGATCCAGCGAGAGCTTGATGGGGCGACGCGGAATGAAAAAGTTTTTCAGGAGTCGCGGCAGTATAGGCGGCGCAACTAACGACATGTGAATAATCCCACCCACTCTGAAGCGATACTAAACTGCAGTGGAAATTTACTCAGGCACTTGCTGAGATCTTAAAGTGCAGATTCTGGGAGAGCACTGGTTTGGATCAGGGGGAAGTGTTTAGGATCCAGCAAGGACAAATCTGCATAAAGAGTGCCATGGGTCAGAAATCTTCGGTGGATGGCCTCAATAGCTGTATCAAGAACTTCATTGTGAACCTTTACCTCATAGGCTTTCTCTGGATCATTCATAGTCTCATCCTGAGCCATCTCTCCTGGCATGGTTTTTTTCCTTCTTTATTCTCTTCTGTGGCAGTGCAGTTTCCACTTCCATGTCTGTCTCCTCATCCAGCTCCTCAATGTTTTAATTTGCCCATTTCACAAAGTTGTCAGCAGCATCCTTGACAGCCTGGAAATCTCTGGCTATCTGCTTGAGAGCATCTTGTGTTGACATGACCATCTTATGGGCAGAGAGGATGTCCATGTTTGCAGGTATTTTGAGAGTGGACCTGTATGCTCAAATATACGGAGGAACAACTGAGCTGTCAGAATTGACTCATACCTGAGCAGGCCCTTGGTATGTACCCTCTGGCTTTGGTACGCACATTTGCTTGCACTGTCTTCTGTTCCTGTATGGCTGCAAGTGTCGACACGACATCAATGTATAGACAGTCTTGAGGCATACCGAATTACCCAAATATTTTTTTCAGGGCATTGTGCTTCGCCCACCATCGTGTCTCTCCAATAGGACCAATGCGCCTGTGTCTCTTGTCATGACTCTGTTTCTCCCACAAGTTCACTCTCTGGTATGAATCCTTGATAAACACTGCTATGTCATTAAGCAGATCAAAAAGTGATCCACTCTCAATCAAAATTTGAGTGGTCTCAGACAACACAAGATTGAGGACATGTGAATAGCACCATACATGAACATGGTTGGGGGATTGTGAAGCCAGAAGTGCAGAGAAGCCTCTGTACTGCCCCTGCGTATTTGAAGCCCCATCTGTGGAATTTCCAATGCACATGCTTATATCCAGGTTCAGATGCTCAAGGACCTCTGTCAGTAACTTCACAAAGGACTGTCCAGTGGATTCATGGCAACGGACCACTGCGACAAGTCTCTCATGAACAACATTAGTCACATACCTCAAAATGACTGAGCACTGGTCTTGTCCTGTTATGTCCTGGGTTGTATCCAGCTGGACAGAAAACATTCCATCTTTCTGGATGTCAGTGGAGATATTTTGCTGAATTAAGTTATGGATGGTATCAATTACAGAGTTGACAGTAGTTTTCGACAGTAAAGTAATGAGGGAACCTCTGCCACTTGATCCTGATGCATGCCTTTTTTTGCTTTTCTCAGTAACATTGCTGAGATGCTCTTTCAAGCAGATATCATACTTCCCCAATAAAATGATCATTTCCAAATAATTTCCATGGTCAATGCTGTCAATGTCCAGCCTCATTCTCCACCTGTCTGTAGCTTAGGCCTCTCTTTCCTATAACTTTCACAACCTCTACTACCCGTTCCAAAACTTGACGTCTCCTCTTTACCTGATCTCTGTGTGGTTTCAGTTGACTGGCTCCTAACAGGTTGCTAATGTCAGCTTTTGAGCATTTTAAAAAGTAAGCTTCAGCACAGTTTCTGTGTGCCATACTTTTCTCATGCTCTTCAACTCTCTGGTGCACATGTCTCCAGTCTGACATTCCAGTCACAAAAGAGCTTGAGTCAGTTGCCTTGCTGAAGGCCAGGCAAACAAAACAAAACAAAGCATGACATTTGTTGCAATACGTCAGCCACTGTCTTACCATGCCACCTCTACTGGTAAACACCTTCTTCACCACAGGGTTGTTCACATCTTGTCTGGGGTGATGTTTTAAAAATACCTGTAATTTGGCCGGGTCAGGACGAACAAAGTAATCTATTCTCTGATCCTCCTCTCTCTCCTCCACTTCTATAACCTAGCTTGACTAGATAGAGAGATGATTAATTGAAGCATTTCCCTGCCAAATCCTTGCTAAAATCAGTACAATTTAAACAATACCATACTGGTGATGAGCAGAGGGAATTAAATATTTAGTTCATTCAGGTTTCAAATATCCAAATACTGATGATGAATATACCATAGGTTTACATAAGTTTATGAAAATGTTAAATGTAAAAATATACTCGACTCTAAAAATACAAGAATATCAAAGCAAAAAACAAGTTCCACATTTTGATCTAAAAAATGTGTTAGATATTGTTTGGGCACAGTGCAGTACCAAACATTTCCACTAGATGACACCTAGGCTCAATTTTAGACCATATAATCGTCTTTATCAAATGATGATTACCGAGGCGAAGTGACTCGCAACAAAAATGCAACGCTGACAAAATATTAGCTAGTTAATAATGTGTTATAATAGTCAGTCAAAGTTTTGACTGCTTTAGGAACTAACCAGTAGTTTCGGCCTAAACATTAAGAGAGGTAACCTCTCTCATTCCTCCATTATAATGAAGCTACTTCTTTCCGATTCAACTACCCTCTTCTCCTCCTCCTCCTCCTGCCTGTCCCTGCTCTGGCCCTCATCACTTACAACAGAGCAACAAGCCTGTTCATCATGGCTCGTTTTTCGTTTCACCCAGGTGAAAAATAAATATATTGTTAATAAATTGTGCGTTTTCAGACATCCCAGCTAGCAGGGAATGTTCTCATAACTTTGGCTAACACTCCGTACAGGTTTGGTTGATGTTTTAGAGAAAACATTTGAATGTAAATCCTACCACCTCATCATCAGCAATGAGAAACATAAAGATGGACATAAAGACATTGTGAAGATATTTCACTTGAACTTGGTCTTCATTAATTCCATATCATGTTCAGTGTCAACTGATATTTATTAATGTTTTCAGCTAATAGCAGTTGTTTGAGCCCTGTAATTTTTCCTACACTTTGCCATGTCAATAAAAAAATTAAATGTACATAACTGACATATGATGTTTGTTTGTTTATTTATTTATTTATGTAAAACCTAAATAGAAGCCACAATATATTATACAATCAGGTAGATAGATGGATGGAAATTAATATGAATAAATCATATATAAATCCACCAATCACTGAGTACTTTTCTCGTGACGTAAGAACATTTGAAATCGACGAACGCGCGAACGGTTGAAAGAACGGTTTGAAGAAATTGGTGTACAATGTTCGTGGTCGGAACCGTCTTATTTGACGGAACTAAGTGAGTACGGAGTGTTTCACATTCAAACGCGGCGGATACAGAGGTGCTGGAGGATGTTTTACTCGCTGGTACAGTGCGTGGCCCAAACAACAAACCTGTCTCCAGGTCAGTGGAACTCTCCCTTCCACAATAATTACCTGTACATTTTTTATGGCTTTTTCAGTTTACGTATTTATTTTTTTAT
>NW_015555796.1:34866-35130 GCF_001515605.1 Sinocyclocheilus anshuiensis | reverse complement strand
AGTTCAGCTCATGAAAAATGGGGGCAAAAACAAAAGTGTTGCGTTTATAATTTTGTTCAGTGTATAAATCAATACCACAGACTTATGCACTCTCTCTGTCTACATTATGAAAACAGCTAAAACAAACAAGAAATATTATAACGGTGAAATTCCTAGTAATTCCACTAATTCCAAAATTGCAATAGTCAATTTCTCTATTAAAACAACAGCAATTGATTAAGTGCATTTATTCAGCGATCACAATCGCAAACAATACAGTCGAGA
>NW_015555796.1:25614-34677 GCF_001515605.1 Sinocyclocheilus anshuiensis | reverse complement strand
TTTTGGTAAAGTTTTTATCTTTTTGAATACATTTTAGTCTCGTCTTATTTCGTCAACGAAATTGAATGTTGATATAGTCTTAGTAATCGTTTATTGACCTTATTGTCGTCTCGTCTTCATCATGGGAAAAAAGCTGGTCAACGAACATTTTTCGTCATAGACTTCGTTAACGAAATTAACACTAGTGGAAACGTGCAGATTAAGGGGCGGTTATATTATAATGAGATCCCTTTGCCACCTCACCAAGGGAGCGAAATCTGATGCGCTCGTTTTTTCAGACGCTTGCAGAAAACGGCTTACTAAAACAAAGTTACTGAGTTCATCTTTTTCACGGTTCCTTTGTTAGTAGATGCACCGGGGACCTGATTATAGCACTTAAAACTTGGAAAAGTCAGATTTTCATGATATGTCACCTTATATATGAGCTTAACTCTCTCCCCGCCATTGACGAGTTATCTCGTCTTTTACAAGAAAACACTTCCCCGCCAAAGACGAGTTATTACGGCTTATAGACAGCATATAAATGAAAACTGCATAATGTTACAGAGTAAAATGTTGATGCAGGAAGTGGTATATGTCTGTGCAAGCTTTGGAGGTGTTGATGGAAGCGATTTACTGGATTTTTGCTTTGATAATCGTACTGAATATTATCCAGATGTAGATTTTGATAAAAATGTGATTTTCTCACCTTTTTGCTCAGAATTATGCATTTTTATGAAACCTATCTATATTCAATTGTTGATAAAAAAAAAGAACTCAGATCTTTATTTTGGTGCATTGCATATTCAAATATTCATACAGCAAAATATACTGGAGGCCATAAAATTTTAGTGAAAATCATCAGAATCGCAGGCGGTGGCTGGCAACTTTAAAAAAAAATGCTGGCGGGGAAAGAGTTAAGCAGTTCAAAGATCTTATAATATAAACAGAACTATGTATTTGACAATCACATATTATGAAAACAACTATTTCCATATGTAGTCCTTGATAAACATACAGATAACATAAACAAGTCAACGATAATCAAACTTTACTTACAGGCAGTGCCTCGTTAAGCGCTGTTAATACGATGGAATGATGCAACAACATAATGGCTTGGCACCGGAGCTGCACGAGCCTATGGCGACAAAGCCCGCCAGAATGGGCGGAGCCATCTGGCTATATAAGTGGGCGTTCACCACAGGATTCTCAGGTTACTTCGACTGAAGTGACGAGTCGTGCAGCTACATGCAGCTACATGCTACTGCAGCAATGCAGTACTCATTCCCGTATCTCAGGGAACCGAGGTTACATTAGTAACAGAGTACGTTCCCTGTCGATACTTCACTCGTACTGCGTCTTACTAAAGATGCTATGGGAACACAGTACAATCATGCCGTGCTATGGTAGAGGAACAACTGCATATTATAACCTCCATAAGCAAGAATGCCCATAGGGAAGTTAACAATGAACTCCAAGGCTAAAAAGGGCTGAACTACCCTAGGTCACGCCCGGCCGTGCTATGGTAGAGGAACGACTGCATATTATAACCTCCATAAGCAAGAATGCCCATAGGGAAGTTAACAATGAACTCCAAGGCTAAAAAGGGCTGAACTACCCTAGGTCACGCCCAGCCTGGGTAATCATTCCAAAGTACTCGTACAACTTCGGCGCCCCAGGGGCCGAGAACCGACAAGTAAACTAACCCAAGAGCTTGAGCATGTTACGGTTACAGTTCTCTGTTAGAACTGATTGCATAACGCAGCGAGTGTCTCCTTAAGCAGAAAGGACCCTTGCTTGCAAGGCCGGGACTTGGGATCTTGACTCGCTCTGAGCTGGAGGAACCGATTCTATGGATCCTTTTGCCAGCAAATTCATCACCTCTGAACGCAGGACGTGAGTTGCTTTCTACTGAGGTGTGGATCATGCCGCTGAAGTGCGGGGGTCTTCGAGCGAATTGGAGTGAATATCCTCGTTTTATTATCCCCATAACCCACTTTGACACTCCGGGGATGGCCTGCCAGGCCTCGGCCCACGTGGCTAGTGGTTGGATTAGCTCGAGTGACTGGCTGCCCGAAGGCAGGGCACTCGTGGGAAAAGGAAGAGGAAATTTGCTCTCTTTTTGAAAGTGCATGTGTTTTATTTTTCCCACTATAACAGCGGTTGGTTGCTTGGGTACTTGAACGGGCCCAGGGTTCGCAACAAACACATTTCCCTCTGCACCCAGGGTTGAACGGGGTGATAGGAGGCTTAAGAGAGGTCGCTTGGGGGGTGGTCCGGCTGTAGCGAGACCTGGCCCCATTCTCTTCCTGTCTCGCAGATTCAACGCTACCTTGGGTCGGGGTCCTTGGCGCTTAGGAAAGGGGTAGCGTCTGGCCGAGTGGAAATGCCCTCGTGTCTGCTGAGTCTTGGCTGAACGGCGGGGGCGTCAGACGATGTGTAGGCTCGTCCAGTGAGTGCTGAAGTGATCCTGCATGGCTTGGATGGATGAGCGACCTTCACCTTCCATCCGATAGCCGTGGGCGGGCAGAGTGGCTTTGGTGGTGCTGGGCACAGACGACGGCAAGGGGGCGGGATCAGTAACCGAGCCCGACAGCTCCTCTACGTCTGAGGCTGTCATCAGGCAGCTCGTCCTCACTTCCCCCAAATGAGACCAGATCGCTCTTGCTGGCAGAGGGACACTGGTCAGGCTGGGAAAAGAAGACGGGTGAATCCTCTTTCTGTGGCGAGGGCGAGGCACACGGGATCTGGGCCGTCGTGAGCTCGTCCGTAGCCAAACGCTCAAGTCCTCTGCCCCGCTGTTTTTTCCTCATAGGTCCCTGGGAGGAAGAAGACGGGAGAGCGCGAGGGGCGGAGCCTCTCTCTGAAAAGAAAGCGATCCACGAGCGAAGAGAGACGAGACTGAAGTTCTCGCAATGAGAACAATCAGTTCCCGTGAGAGCGGCTTCCGCATGGGGTTTCCCCAAGCAGGAAACGCACTCCGCATGGCCGTCATCGGCGTGCAGGCGAGCCCTGCACGAACCGCAGTAATGGCATGGCATTTGCAACAACACCAATTTGCTCTTTTAGAAGCGCCGGATGGCGGCAGGGGAACAGGACCAGAGCTGCTGCGATGCTGAAGCGAAGAGCAGGTCAGCCGAGCAGGGAGGTCTCAGTCCAGCTGCGAGGCGTGTCAACGGCGAGAAGGCTTTCAGGATCAGTGTTGAGCATAGAGTCATCGCTGAAGGAGAAGAAATCTGAGAATCCTATGGCGAACGCCCGCTTATATAGTGAGATGGCTCCGCCCATTCTAGCGGGCTCTGGCGGGCTTTGTCGCCATTGTATTGTGCAGCACCGCTGCCGACCCATTGGTTCGTTTTTTAATGCACTGCACGAACCAATGGCCGTGCAGTTTCACTGTGTGATTGAAAAAAGGCTTCAGTTCAGGAGAAAAAAGTATTTTTCCCATAGCGTCTTTAGCAAGACGCAGTACGAGTGAAGTATCGACAGGGAACTGCGCTACCATGTGCTGCGCACGCTATTCTTCTGAACCCAGAAACTGAATAACATAAATTCAAGCAGTAGAATACAAAATGACCAGTAGGGGGAGCGGAAAACAAGCCAAAACAGGCAGAGCCAGAACACTGTGATTAGTCTATAGGTTACAAATACACTCTTTAAAGAAAGTATTATTTTGTGTAAGGAGTAGTTACAGGCGAGCATTTCAGTAATTGTTCTGTTAATTTACTTCACTGTAAAAAGAAAAAAAAAATCATTAAAAAAACGGTCAAATGACTGGCAGCTACGGCTGTCAAACAAAAACCATAAAATTACAGTAAAATATCTGAAATAAAGTGCAAAAACAATTTTACAGAAACTGTCATTAAAGGTTTTACAGAAAAAAACTGTAATTTTACAGATGTTTCCTTGTTTCAATTACGATATTTTACTTTAATTTTACGGTTTTGTTTCAATTACGATATTTTACTTTAATTTTACGGTTTTTGTTTGGCAGCCATAGCTGCCAGTCATTTGATCATTTTTTACAGGACTTTTTATACAGTGTAAAACCCTTATTTTACAGATTTTTCCTTGTTTCAATTACGATATTTTACTTTAATTTTACGATATTTTACTTTATCCCTTGTGTGGTGTTCATATTTTTGTTACTCAGCCAGTGTTCATGGGTCTGGTAGACCCGCTCCAGTTTTGGGTTTTTAATTCAACATAATTAAAAATGATATATAAAAATACTCAACAGATGCTTACTTCATCCCAATTACAAGCAATATAAACAGCATGTATGGTCCAAATTTGCCCTTTACCTTTGTTAGCTCACATTTATGAATTAAAGTGCTACAACCTTGTGCGGGAACGGCAGGGGCAGAAACACAAAACTCACACTTACACTCACACTCTTACAGACTCTCTCTCTCACACACACACACACACACACACACACACATAAACACACATACACATACTAATAGCAGGTCCAGACAATAGGAGGACAGAGTGAAGGTACACAGGACCTAAAATTTCCACTCTTTTATTAGCCCCGGGTCTAGTGGACCCAAACATCCTGTATGTAATATAAGTGTTTAGGGGGGTGTACAGTGAGTAGTCATTGAAAATGTGTTCTTATATATGCACTTCACAGAAAATGAGCCAAGGCCAATGAGTCTGAGTTTGAAAGAATAATTTATAGTATAATTTTTCTTTTGATAAAAAGTGAAAACAGGTCCCACAGACCCGAACACCATACAAGGGTTAATTTTACAGTTTTTGTTTGGCAGCCGTAGCTGCCAGTCATTTGACCATTTTTTACAGGACTTTTTAAAAAGTTTTTTCCTAGATTATTACAATGAAAGCACTAAATGTTCTACAGAGAAACACTGTTATTTTACAAATCATTACAACCAAAAACCTTCAATAAAGTGTCAAAGCATGCTTAAGATGGAAAATTAACAGTTTTATTTGGAAGACAAAATACAAAGTCTGTACAAATGCTATATAAAATAAAAATGTTACTTTTCAGTTTTTTTTAAAGGGGTCATCGGATGCTCATTTTGCACAAGTTGACTTGCCACTGTCTCTTTAAAGGGGTCATCGGATGCTCATCTGATCTCAAGTTGATATGATTCTTTAGGGTCTTAATTAAAAGTCTATAACATACTTTGGTTCAAATTTCTCAATGTTAGTGTAAAAAACACCTTTTTAAAACTGTCAAAATCAGCTCTGTTTTTATCAAGCCATTATAGTCCATGTTGCTTTAAATGTTAATGAGCTCTGCTGGCCCTGCCCCTCTCTTCCGAGCTGCTCTCAGAGAGACTGTTTACCTTAGCCGCATTCATCGTGAAACTTGCTAATTAGCGGATTATTAGGAAAGGTGATTTGCAAAGATTCATAAAAAACCCTTATACTCACTTCTTCTGTAGATGAGGCTGGATCACGAATGATTCGAGCAAACATAGATGCATTTAGGCTGATCGGGAGTGGCGCATTCACTTCAAAGCGAAAGTAACGTTAATCCTCTGCGTCTTCAGCAGCTCAGATGTGAATGACGATTGCTATATTCATTATTACATCCAACAATAAAGCACCTCAATCCCTTAATTGGAGACAACTTGTCTTCCCCTGCACCATAGTCAACACAATGGCGGACTGACGACAGCTCACTCAGGGTGGGTCTAAGGTAAAATACCAGTCTGTGCTGAAACACTACTGTCAATCAACTATCGTGGGAGGGGCCTGTACAGAACTACATCATTCTGACAGGAATCTCAGAACAGCCTGGTTTGAGAAAGGGGATTTTAAAATAGGGATTTAAAAAAAAACACTGGATGGATTTTTATAATTATAGGATGGATGTGTGCACACACTTCCAACATACATTTATGTTCAAACAACTTGAAAAGTGAATTTTGCATCCGATGACCCCTTTAAGAAATACAGCACAATTACATTTAAAATACTGTACTGATGAAGAACATAGAACAGTTTCATAAAAATGTTGAATTAAATATTTTAAAATTAAAGGATAAATTCACTTCCAGAAGAAATATTTCCTGATAATGTACTCACCCCCATGTAATCCAAGATGTTTTTGAATTTTTGAAAATTTTTTCAGAGTTTATTTCAAATGTAAAAATACACCTAAATATAAAACTAATAAGATTTACTTTAAAATTACAAAAAAAGAACATTAAATTGTTAGTATGGACATAAATCTTTAATATAATGAGCTACATTATTTAATTAGAGGCCAAGCACCGAAGGTGCGTAGGCACCTATTGTATCCATTGGCGTTCTTCTTCTTCTTCCGTTTCTTCCGCCATTGCATCTATGGCAGCCCATAGAACCGCTTGCGGGAAAGTTGTGAAATTTGGCACACTGATAGAGGACCGTCTCAACATTACCCGTAGCAAATTTAGAGTCTCTATCTCAAACTCTCTAGTGCCACCACTTGTCCAAAGTTTCACTCATGTTTATGCTAATGACTTTTGAACCATAAGGCACAGAGGGAAAATTATTTTGCCTCTGAATCCTTGGCTCATGCCGAGTCGAATGAACACCAAAATTCAAAAATCGCAAGGTTTTGTTTTTTTTGCTATTTTCAATTGTTTGAAAAACCTACTTTTTCAAACTCGTCCTAGATGGTTTGTCTGATTCTCACCAAACTTGGCTCAGATCATCTTCAGACCATGCTGGCAAAAAGTTATGGAATTCCAGTTGATTCTTCAAACTGTTCTCGAATAATGCGCGAACGAATTCGACGAAAAGCATGCCAAAAGGATCTGAGGCTGTATCTCCGCAACGGTTTGGCATATTGAGACCAAACTTGGTGTGTGTTGTAACAAGCATGACCTGAGACTACCTGCAGTGTTTCGGCACTGTGCCACCTAGTGGTCAGGAAATATGAAAAATGCATATTTTTGCTTATAACTTCTGAATGGTTTGCTGAGTCAAATGATACCCAATTTGCCTATGTCAGCCATTTTGGGCGTCGGCCATTTTGAATTTTATAGTAAAATGCTATATTTTACGAACGCATTAACGTATCATTACAAAACTTGGTATGCTTCTTTGGCACTATGCCCTGATGGTACTCAAAACGTTTGGGAGCAGCGCCCTTTCTAAAAATGCTAATAACTTTTGTTTACACTAGCCTATTGTAATGAAACTGGTTTTGATAGATTCCTTGGATCATGCCGAGAACATCGATAACAATTTTGTCATAACTGGCTGAACTTCCTGTCCGCCATTATGATTGATTCATGTTGAAAACCTACTTTTTCGAACTCCTCCTAGACCGTTAGTCCGATTTTCACCAAATTTGACTCGGATCATCTTCAGACCAAGCTGGCAAAAACTTATGAATTTCGTGTCGATATACAAAACGGTTTTCGTTTAGCGCATCAACGAATTTGCTGGAAAGACGCTGTATCTCTGCAAAGCTTTGACATATTTACACCAAACTTTGTATTTGTCATTGTCACCTCACACTGACTAGGCCACATCATTTTGGTAACAGCGCCACCTATTGCTCAAGAGTGATAAACCATTCATTAACCATTAATTATGAAATTTCCAAAAATGCTAATCATTTTTTGATTGCATTAGCCTATTATAATGAAACTGGTCTCAAAATGTTCCTTGGGTCATGCTGACAACATAGATACCAATTATGCCATTGTGGGCCGAACTTCCTGTCCGCCATTTTGATTTATGTTGAAAACCTACTCGACTGTTAGTCCGATTTTCACCAAAATCTAAGATGAACACTATTAACAGCAATTATTATATGATGCAATCAAACTTATAGCAAAATTTAGTAGTTCTGTATGTTGTTTCAGGGTTGGCATCATCTGAGGTCCTCTGAGGGGTTGGCATCATCTCTTCTCAGGTGTTCTGCATCCAGACTGAAGCTTGTGTAAATCCTAGTTACCACGGGATGTCAAGCTAATTAGCATAGCTGTTGTTCCAACCAAGCAAAATTGATTTGTTTTTTTCGAACTCCTCCTTGACCGTTAGTCCGATTTTCACCAAAATCGAATCAGATCATCATCAGACAGTGCTGACAAAAATGTATGTTGATAGATAGTTGATAGTTGTTGTGTTGATAGACAAAACTGTTTTTGTATAGTGCCACAACAAATTTGAGGCACAATGCCAGATTATGTCTGAGGCTGTATCTCTGCAAAGCTTTGACATATTGACACCAAACTTTGTGTGTGACATTGTTACCTCACACAACAATACTTAAAATACTTCACACAGAATAATACTTAAAATAACAGTTAAGTTGTTAATTTACAGATATTGTTTGTAATTTGACAGAGTTTTGAACATAATTTAAAATAACATAAAAATACTGTAAAAATAATACAGTAATTTTCCTGTATAAAAAAAGAAAAATTACTGTAATTTGTCTTTAATGATATAGTACCTAAAATAACAGTCAAGTTGTTAATTTACAGATACTGTTTGTAATTTTACTAAGTTTTCAATGTAATTTGAAATAACAGAAAACTACTGTAAAAAATGTTATTTTCTGTAAAATTGTTTTTTTACAGTGTTGTTTTGTATAATCAGGTGAAATGTTTTCTTAAAGTAATTCTTTGTTACATAAGGTGTTCCGGATAGAATAAGATATTGTTCTGTAATGTTTCAAGATGGTACCTCAATGAATATGCTTAAAAGAAAAGGGGAAATGTTGTGTCTGCAAAGGTATTGTGTAGCCACTAGATGGCAGTGTGTAACAACTCAAGTACACTGAAATCAGTACAGAAGCTGTTCAGAATGGCATACTATCAGTGGCGCAGCAAGTAAAACGTGAGCTGTTTGCTTTTGACGCAGTCGACCCAAGTTCGATCCTGGCTTTTGTCAAAGTCATGCTTCTCCTTTTCCCATCACATACCAGATCAGAAAGAAATTTATTTTCAATAAAAATTTAGCAAATATTTGAAAAGTGGAAATAAAACGCCTCAATAATACAGTGTTGTGTATGCTTTAGGTAGGTTTTTGTCCCAATAAAGTGGCATTTATCTAATACAATTTATATATATATATGATAATATATACTCAATATGTCATTGCATACTG
>NW_015555796.1:3864-20630 GCF_001515605.1 Sinocyclocheilus anshuiensis | reverse complement strand
AGACATGAATGCATTTAACCTGCAATTACAAATGCATAAATAATGTTTTGATATATTAAACATAAAACGTTGAATAATGATATTTGAAATGATTTAAAACATGAAAAAAATAGTCGAAATGTGAAATTAAACCCGCCAGTAGGTGACAGCAAGTGACTGTTAATCAGTGAGTCAATGAGATTCAACCGATTCATTCAGAAACAAAGCATTTGACTGTGGCTGTGTTTGAAATGCCATACCTACTCTTTACTCTTACTATTTCTGCAGTATCCAGTATGTATGCTGTGCATAGTATGCAAATTTTCTGGTAATACCTGATACCCGGATGACCTACTATATTCACCAGAATCTGCTAAATATAACTCAAGTACACTGAAATCAGTACAGAAGCTGTTCGGAATGGCATACTACCATACTATATTGCAGTATGCTGTGTGTATACTGTGAATAGTATGTGAATTTTCTGTATGCATGGAATGCCCGGATTACCTGCTACATTGGCTGAAATTTGATGTATGCATCTGAAGACGCTGCATGGGATACTGTTTCCCAGAACGCAATGCGCTCCATGTGACGTTTCATCTTCAAACGCGTGAGTGAACTGGAGGTGGGGAATAGTAATTATAAATGTAACACTTGTATTTGTACGTATGTACATATACATGTAAACTACAAACTATCGCTGTGTATCTAAAAACAGTATGGTTAGTAGGACATAAATTGTACTTTAATCGCTACAGCACGTTTCCGATCATCAAATGACGTCACCTTTATCTTTATAGCGCTTTATACAGTACAGATTCTTTAAAAGATATTAAATAATAATTATATTGCAGCAATATAATATATAAATAAAATGTATAAATACAAATATTTCAATTATGCAAACATAATTCAATTCCACTAAGCAGCTCTAAAAAGAAATGGAGTGTCTAATTGGCAAACAGACCAATTTGTTGGCAGAGGCTATTTACATTAACTCCGCCCACCAATGCCTGGCTGTGATTAACAGCACTGCAAAATACACTTGCTTTTCTAAAGTATCAGTGGCGCAGCGAGTAAAACGTGAGCTATTTGCTTCTGACGCAGTCGACCCGAGTTTGACCCTGGCTTTTGTCAAACTCATGCTTCTCCTTTTCCCATCACATACCAGATCAGAAAGAAATTTATTTTCAATAAAAATTAAGTAAATATTTGAAAAGTGGAAATAAAACGCCTCAATAGTGTTGTGTATGCTTTAGGTAGGTTTTTGTCCCAATAAAGTGGCATTCATCTAATACAATTTATATGATAATTTACACTCAATATGTTATTGCATATTGTTTTATATTGTACTACAGTATTGAGGTATAAATATCTGCCACCTAACTACTATTTACACTCCTGTTGCTAAAGAAAATGCTGCTATTTTAGTGTAAACAGAATTGATCATTATTTGCAATTAGTGTAACTAGAATATATCGCTTTTTAATATATCGCCACTATATATTTTTAACTACCAAAAATATCAATAAAGACAGCTCAGTGTTGATTTAGTTCTGTCCAATATGTAAAGTTAATCAATTATGAAATGAGTTCAATTGGGCAATATAGCATTGTTTACTAGTATGAAGCCTTATTAACAAGCCTTTGTAAAAAGAACAGTTAGCTCATTTGTTTCTAAGGTAACAACCTTGACAGCTGTGCTGAATTAATGTTCAGTGTTTGTCATGTGACAGCACTTAAGCATACTACTCTGAAACATTTATTGCTTATTGTATACTGTTTCACACACTATTCTTTAAAAAAATAGTAGGCAGTATGCATTGTGTACTGGGCAGTAAGCAGTAAGCAAGTATGCTATTTCGAACACAGCCCGTGTCTTTGTCTGCCTCTATTTTGTTGCAAAAGTGCAGATATTACAGAGGTATATACAGATACTGCATAAAGAACTGAGCCAGAGCCAATTTAAATTTGGGGGAATAGGAACTTGAGTGTTCTGTGTGGTGTGTATTGTGTGGGATCACCTTGCACTTGTAGTGATTAATAGCGTAGTGAATAGTTATTAGTAGCCTTTGGAGTGTGTGCAAATTGTGAGAATTTCTTTGGGGGTTTTTTTAGTACTTGGTTCCTCTCCTAATTAGCTTATCAAGGCTGATATAGAAGTAGTAAGTGTATTGTGGTGCTAATTAGTCTATGGTCTTTTCATTTACTCAAAATTAATTTTATTGAATGCTACGCAAAATAATTTTACTTGAACTTTTCAATTTCAAAGTTGCAAAAGTATATTGTGTTGTGAATTAGTCTATTGTCTCTTCAAAGTATTGGGCAACAACTGCATTTTATTTTGGGAGTTTTAGAGGGAGAGGCTAAGAGGGGGGTTTTAGCAGTGACTGCAGAGGAACGGGAAATTGTTTGCATTATTGAAGGGACTGTGGGTGATAATACCCCACAGTTGCTGCGTTGAGGGCAACGTTTTTTAATTACAGACAGGAAGCTAGGCAATCTATTAGGGCTTTTTCTCTCCAATTGCATGAGTTGTTTTCCAGGTTTGAGCAGCGAGATGACATCGGCTTGAATGGAGGAGATATGCTGCTGAGAGACCAGTTCGTGATGGGGTTAAGAGAAGGACCCATTCAGCAAGAGCTGCGGGCCCAAGTCTGGAGAGATCGGCAGCTGACTTTTGAGGATGTGAGGAAGGAGGCACTGTCTTTGGAGAGTAAGAGGCAAGATCTGTGGACCCCCTCTACACCAGTGTTTACCCAGAATGTTGCAGTGGAGCCTGCCGCCGATTGGAAGCAGACACTTCGTCATGAGCTGATGCAAGACGTAAAAGAACAGTTCACTGAAACGTCAAAGACTTTTTTCCGAAGAGTTGCATCAGAACCGATCATCAGTAACCAATTATCCCCGTGATGAGTCCTATTTGGCCCAAGCGAGCGGGAATCAGAGGGCCCCTGGCCGCCCTGCGAATGATAGATTCAAGTGGGATGCTCAAGGTAGACCAGTGTGTAATGGATGTGGGGAAGTGAGGCATATTCGACAACAGTGTCCTGCTCGTCAAAATTCTCAGCTGGATTTTTAAGCATGCCAGCTACTGTGGGCCAAGTAGCCGGACCTTCCTTGAAAGGCCCTAGTATACCACTTAGAGAGACCGTGCTCCTTGATAGAGATAAAAGTTGATGGGTCACCCGTCCAGTGTCTGGTGGACACAGGCTCACAAGTCACGATTTTTACTGAGAGCCTTTGTAAAGAACTGTTTCAGAATAAGCCAGTTGGGGAAGTAGGAGATGTTCCCTGGCTTACCCTAAGGGCCGCGATTAGATATTCCATATGTGGGATATATTCTTGCAGATTTTGAAGTCGAGGGAGCCTCAGTACCAGTACACATCGTTATTGTGAGGGATGGGTGCCTGGGGACCAACCAAGCCTTATTGGGCATGAATGTGATCTCTGCCTGCTGGGAAGAAGTGTGTCAGAGTCATCAAAGGACAGTGTCAGCCCAAGTTAAACCATGAAAGCAAGACTGGGGGACTGTGCTTGCAGATTGTCGTCGAATTAAAGCTGAGGAAGCCCAAAAGCAACAAAGCGATGTAGCACGAGTAGCTTGTCATTATGCAGTGACTGTTCTGGCCCAGAGTGAAGCCCTAGTATGGGCCAAATTACCAAAATGATTTGTGTACCAAAGGGAAGATGTTTTAGTCGAACCACATGTTGAAATGTCTGAAATAGAAGTTGCTTGCTCCCTTTCGGAAGTTCAGCTTGGGCAAGTCCCTGTGCACGTACGAAATTTGAAGTCTACACCAGTAACTTTGTATCAAAATCAGAAGTTGGCTGAAGTGCTTATTATTGACTCGCAGCAGGTTCGGGGGCAACAGGACCTTACTTTGGTAGAGATGGGAGGCGGGGTAGTAGAAGTGAGAGTAGTACATGTTGAACAGAGTACAACTGAATGACAGGGATAGCTTCCAGAGTATCTGAAGGTAGCATTGTTGGGAGGGGAGGGGTTAGATGACTATCAGAGAGAACAACGTTTCTTGTGTAAATGTGAGCATTTCTTGTGTAAATGGCAGCATATATTTGCCGCCCATGAGGAAGACTATGGATGGACGTCTGTGGTAAAACATCAGATCCCCACAGCAGATGCAGCACCTATTTGCGAGTGGTGTAGGCCGGTTCCCCCGTCCCTGTACAAAGAGATGTGTGGGCTACTGCAAGGTATGTTGTAAGGGGGGATTATTAGAGAAAGCTGTAGCCCGTGGGCTGCCCTATAGTGTTAGTCCAGAAGAAGAGTGGGGCTTGGCGATTTTGTGTAGACTACCGCAAACTGAATAGTGTGACTAAGAAGGATGCATTCCCCCTCCCAAGAATAGAAGATTCCTTGACCAGTTTGACTCAGGCAGAATGGTATTCAATGTTGGATATTGCTAGTGGTTATTGGCAAGTACAGGTAGATGAAAAAGATAGGGAGAAGACTGCATTTACTACACCTTTTGGGCTATTTGAATGGGAACGTATGCCCTTTGGGCTCTGCAATGGGCCAGCGACTTTCCAAAGGTTAATGCAGCAGTGTTTAAATGGCCCCCTGACAGAGTCCACTTTGGTATACTCGGATACATTATTGTGTTTTCTCAGGATTTCAGAACTCATTTGGAACATCTAGGTGCAGTATTTGAAGCGGTATGGGCTGAAGTTTCGAACCGAGAAGGGCCAGTTATTCTGCAGACAGGTGAAATTTCTGGGACATTGTGTCAGTGGAGAGGGAGTGGCCCCTTATCGTCGGTTTATCAGATGCTTCTCTCAGATTGCTAAGAATTTGAATGGGTTGTTGGTAGGTAGAGGGTGAAGTCAGCGTCAAAATTTGCAGAATATGGAATGGACCTTAGAGTGTGAGGCTGCTTTCCAGTAGTTGAAGAAAGAGCTTGTGCAAGCACCTACTCTAGCTTATGCCGATTTTTCATTGCCCTTTTTAGTGTACACGGATGCTAGTAATCAAGGATTGAGGGCAGTATTAGCACAACAGCAATGGGGGGTAGAGCATGTGAGAGCTTACGCGAGTAGAAGCCTTCACCCAGCTGAATGAAACGACGCAAACTATAGCTTGTTTAAACTAGAACTTCTAGCAATGAAGTGGGCCATCACTGAAAAATGTAAAGACTATTTGTGGGGTGCTAAAGTGATAGTGGTAACTGAAAACAATCCCTTAGTACATCTTCATACTGTTAAATTGGGGGCAGTAGAGGACAGGTGGGTGGCCTAGTTGGCAAATTATGACTATATATATCTCATATAAGATATCGGTCTGAGAGGGCTCATATTAAGGCTGATGCCTTGTCAAGGCTGCTGGTCTCACAGACTTCCCATAAGCCAGTCCATCAGGTTGCTGTAGGGCAGATAAACGTGGCAATGGTGGAAGCCCCGGGTGGACACCCCAGTGATACACCCTCTTGGTGGGGGTAGGAACCCAAACTTTGTTGAGATTTACAAGGACAAGATGTAGTTTTGAGGAGAATATTCAGCTATGTGGAGGCAGGAGGTTTGCCCTCGAGACCGTAACAACTGGCTCAGCCTAAAGACGTGCAGAAGCTTTTGGGTTAATTGAATCAACTGTGTTTGAAGGAGGGTGTACTCTGTCGTTTCAGACAAGACTCAGCAACACAGGAGATAGTACAACAGATAGTCGTCCCTTAGACTCAGAAGCAGAGCTTGTAAGAGGCTTACCACAGTCGGATGGGACATCAAGGAGTTGAGAAGATGCTTTCCTTACTGCAGAGACATTTCTTTTGGCCCCGGATGGAGACCTCGGTTCGTGAGTACCTTGCAGGCTGCCCACGTTGTGTTCTTTGAAAGGCTAAACCAGATGCTAAGGCTCCATTGACTGTCTTTGTTCCCCAGGCACCCTTGCAGATTGTGGCACTAGACTTTTTGTCATGGAGTCGACCCATGGACCAGTGTCAGTACATTCTTATGACTGATCTTTTTACTAAATTTGCATGGGCTGTACCCACTCCAGACCAGACAGCCGTAACACTGCCCAAGTACTGTGGAACTGTGTAATTCAGCCTTTTGTTTGCCCTGAGAGGTTTCATTCAGACCAAGGGCCAGAGTTTGAGTCTAAGTTGGTACAAGAACTTAGATCTATGGGTGGCGAAAAACACATACTACTCCGTATTACCCTCAAGGAAATAGGACCTGTGAACGTTTTAACCAGACCCTACTGAATTTGTTGGGCACATTAGATGTTGAAGGACAAGATCAGTTGGCAAGTTGACTTTGCTTTTTTACCCACACATATAATAATTCTGTGCACAGTTCAACTGGATATGCCCCTACTTATTTAATTTTTGGTTGACATGTCCGTCTGCCAGTAGACTTAGCATTGGAGACTTTTAATCGGAATGGGGTGGGGAGTGTCCAAGAGTGGGTGCATGAACATCATAAATCCCTAACCCAAGCTTATAATAAGGTCTTTCAAAATTTACAAAGAGTTGCTGAGAAACATAAACTGTTGTATGATCAGACTGCACGTGACTGCCCCTTGTTGCCAGGAGAACGAGTATTAGTGAGAAAGCAACGGAGACAAGGAAGGGGAAAGCTGAGGGATCGGTGGGACCCCCGACCACATGTAGTGGTGAACTTACTTAACTTGGTCCACCGGAATCTTCCTCGTCCGTGCCTGCAGTACTCAGAGGTGGCACAAGAGCATGATGATCCAACAAAGACTTCTTCCCCTGAGTTGATGGGATGGGGTTGCATTCAGGGACCTTCAAATCCTGGGCTACAGGAGGTGGCTGGGCCCAACCTTGAAGTGAGGCGGTCCCAATGGCTGACCAGAGAGCAACCGCCAAGCAGGTATGGGGAATGGGTGTAAACTGGCAGTCGGGACTACTAATCATTAGTTTGCGGGGTGACCAATTTTGTAGGAACAATTAGTAGATGGAATATGGGAATGTAGAATGATAAGCAAGAGAAATCTATTGGCCCTGGGAAGTTGGGGGTGGGGTCGGGTCTTGTTCTCTGCGTTTTAAGTTGAGGTGCGCAGGATCAAAAAGGAAGAACGGCGTGGACGGTGAGAGGTGTGTATCTCTTTTGGGACTTAGGAGTGTGTCAGCGAAGAATTGATTGCGTTGTCATTGTAGCGGACAGTGAACGAACCGGTGGATGCGACTGTTGGATCAGAGCACGAGGAAATAGAGGACTCCAGTGTTGTCTACGGGGAGGGGCGAGTTATTCGCTCCCCCGGCCAGTTAAGTGCTCTTTCTCTAACTCTCTCTCTGATTTCTCGAGGTGTTAGCGAGAAATTGATTACGTTGTCATTGTAGCGGGGAGAACGAGCCGCTGGATTGGAACCTGAGTGCGGATGAATTGATCGCCCCTAGAGGAATCTCCACACGAACTATGCGATAAAGGACTGAGACTTGCATGCTGCACACAAAGAGCGGTCCTGAAGATCGCGGCTTGAACTGTTTGAACTGTGCCGTTGCTAATCTTTTATCAATTGAAACCATTGTGTCATTTAGTAGCATCTTCACTCTCATGTATTTCGGCCTTGTATGAACTGAGCCAGAGCCAATTTAAATCAGGGGAATAGGAACTTGAGTATTTTGTGTGGTGTGTATTGTGTGGGATCACCTTGCACTTATAGAGATTATTTGCCTTTGGAGTGTGTGCAAATTGTGAGAATTGCTTTGGGCTTATTTTAGCACTAGTTTCACTAGCTTATCAAGGCTGATATAGAAGTAGTAAGTGTATTGTGGTGCTAATTAGCCTATGGTCTTTTCATTTACATTTAGACATTTAGCAGACGCTTTTATCCAAAGCGATTAACAAATGAGGACAATGGAAGCAATCAAAATCAACAAAAGAGCAATGATATGCAAGTGCTATAACAAGTCTCAGTTAGCTTAATGCAGCACATGTAACAAGGTTTTTTAAATCATATAATAAATAAAACGAAAACATAGAATAGAAAAAGAATAGAGCAAGCTAGTGTTAGAGGCCTTTTTTGCTTTTGTTAATTGTATAATAAATAAGAAAATATAGAATACAAAAAGAATAGAGAAGCAAGTGTTTTTTTTTAAGAAAATAAGCATTTAGTAAATTAATAGAGTGCGAGTCTAAAAGGGGCAAGTTTTTATTTATTTATTTATTTATAAAGAATAAAATTAGAATAGAGAGTGCTAGAGTTAGAGGGTCAAATAAAGATGGAAGAGATGTGTTTTTAGCCGATTCTTGAAGATGGCTAAGGACTCAGCTGCTTGGACTGAGTTGGGTAGGTCATTCCACCAAGAGGGAACATTTAATTTAAAAGTCCATGAAAGTGATTTTGTGGCTCTTTGAGACAGCACAATAAAGTGATGTTCACTTGCAGAACGCACGCTTCTAGAGGGCACATAAGTCTAAAGTAATGAATTTAGGTAAAGGGGTGCAGAGCCAGTGGTGGTTTTGTAGGCAAACATTAATGCCTTGAATTTTATGCGAGCAGCTATTGGTAGCCAGTGCAAATTGATAAACAGAGGTGTTACGTGCATTCTTTTCGGCTCATTAAAAATTAATCTTGCTGCCACGTTCTGGGTTAATTGTAAAGGTTTGATAGAACTGGCTGGAAGACCTGCCAAGAGAGCATTGCCATAATCCAGCCTGGACAGAACAAGAGCTTGAACAAGGAGTTGGGCCTGATCTTCTTGATGTTGAATAAAGCCAGGGCTGGCCCGTGGCATAGGGGACATAGGCAGTTGCCTAGGGCGCAAAATGACTGGGGGGCGCTGCACGAAAGTTTTTTTTTTTTCTCTCGGAAGAGTTTTTTCTCCCTCTTGTGACCATCGCGCACTCCTACACCCATATATTAAGCAAATACTGACAATTAAAATTTTAGTACTGATCGATCATCGAACTGATTAAAATAATTTTAGAATAAAATAAAATTGACATCAACAGAAAATCATAAGATTTGACAACATGTCATGTTGGACTAATTTAAACACTTTCTGCGTCAAGACGTAATTATAATACATCATCATAATGCATTAATTATGCATGGCGCATGCATAGGTTTGCCATTTATGTGCTCTGAAAGGATCATTTCTAAAAAAGGAGTGAAAAAATAAAATTATCAGGGGCTCAAGGCAGGAAGTGACACAAAGAAGAGGAGCAGAAAAAAAGAGTGATTAACTTGAGATTTTTACCTCTATATTGCTGTGTATTTGCCCTTGATGTTTATGCAGTATTCTGAAATAGCCTTTTTAGAACATCTTAACTGACAACACTGACATTGTGGAACGTTTTTGATTGAGTTAACTTCTTATTTAGTTTTACTTTATTTTCTTTGAAATTAAAGCAACATTACATAAGCTTACATTTATTTTAGTTACATTACTACTTGTTTTAATTCACCAATAAGTGTACTAAATGTCTTTTGAAAGAGACCATGACTAGGACTATAATCTAGCATTCATGAATTAAAATAATTTAAGTTTAAGTATGCCATTTTCCACTGTATGCACAAAATGGAAATGATATGGGTATGCTAATTAGATTAACTAGCTAGCTTGCTGGCTAACACCTACAAATAAATTAGGCTACAATATGTAGCCTTTATTTTATTGCCTTTGTTGTCTGTTAGACTATTTTAGGCATTCCATATTTCTCATATTTTTCTTTGTTGTAATAAGTACTTGTCACTGTAGGATAGTTGTGGGTTGCATTTCTCTGTTTGGGAGTATAGCTCATGTCTGGTCTCTTCGATATTTTAACAGAATTGTAATATTTTAATTTGTTTATTTATTATCACAATTTATTTATATAACGTAGAAATAGGCAGAAAACGAAATATTCCTTCCTAGCAGCAAGTAATAATTCCAACAGCAGATCTATAAACAAGTATTATGCAGGACACTCACGTGCAGCCGTCTGTCTCTTCTGTTGACTAATCGCTTGACCCAAGTTATGACAGTGACCAAGCAGTTTAAATACTCTACGGTCGCTGTGGCCGCCTTCTAATTAGCACAGCCAATAGTCTATAGCAGGGCAATTCCTCAAATCGAAACTACAGTTCGCACTTAAACGCAGGAAGGGAGCAATTAAATTACACGCGCTCCTTCTTTGCCGAGGGCAATTATTATAATTACCAGAAAGTGCAATCAAAAATACAAACGCAAACAAAAATATAACGTAGAAATAGGCAGAAAACAAAATATTCCTTCCTAGCAGCAAGTAATAATTCCAACAATAGATCTATGAACAAGCATTACGCAGGACACTCACGTGCAGCCATCTGTCTCTTCTGTTGACTAATTGCTTGACCCAAGTTATGACAGTGACCAAGCAGTTTAAAAACTCTACGGTCGCTGTGGCCGCCTTCTAATTAGCACAGCCAATAGTCTATAGCAGGGCAATTCCTCAAATCGAAACTACAGTTTGCACTTAAACGCAGGAAGGGAGCAATTAAATTACACGCGCTCCTTCTTAGCCGAGGGCAATTATTATAATTACCAGAAAGTGCAATCAAAAATACAAACGCAAACAAAAATATAACGTAGAAATAGGCAGAAAACGAAATATTCCTTCCTAGCAGCAAGTAATAATTCCAACAGCAGATCTATAAACAAGTATTACGCAGGACACTCACGTGCAGCCGTCTGTCTCTTCTGTTGACTAATCGCTTGACCCAAGTCATGACAGTGACCAAGCAGTTTAAATACTCTACGGTCGCTGTGGCCGCCTTCTAATTAGCACAGCCAAAAGTCTATAGCAGGGCAATTCCTCAAATCTACATTTCGCACTTAAACGCAGGAAGGGAGCAATTAAATTACACGCGCTCCTTCTTAGCCGAGGGCAATTATTATAATTACCAGAAAGTGCAATCAAAAATACAAACGCAAACAAAAATATAACGTAGAAATAGGCAGAAAACGAAATATTCCTTCCTAGCAGCAAGTAATAATTCCAACAGCAGATCTATAAACAAGTATTACGCAGGACACTCACGTGCAGCCGTCTGTCTCTTCTGTTGACTAATCGCTTTAATGGTGGGGGCGGAAATATAAAATCTCACCTAGGGCACCAACAGAGCCTGGGCCGGCCCTGAATAAAGCAAATCTGCAGGACCGGGCAATTTTAGTAATGTGGTCTGAGAAAGTCAGCTGATCAATCATAACGAGCTGCCACTAACGACTATTTTTATTTCGATTAATCTATCAACTAATTTATCGATTAATCTAAACGATTAATTTCCCACCCAAAAAAAACAACAATTTTACTTAAGAATATTTTATTAAACTATGTTTCATTAAACCAAATAAAATCCAAAAGTAAAAAAGTAAAGTGCAACAAAGTGCAAAAAGCAAGTGTCCATCTCATAGTCCAAATCATTTAAATCAAAAAAAACACTTTTTAAAGGAGTATTTACCAGAATTTATTTAGGAGAATAATGTAAATGGACAGTATTTCTGAAAAAAAAAAAAATGGGAGTTTCAATGAATTGGAGATGCTTTTGATTATTAAAATTTAATGGAACCATTAAAATGGAATCCAGAAAAGAATGGAAAACAGAATTTGGTAAAGATAAAACTGTAAAACTCAATTAATTAGACAGGCTTTTTGATTAATAAAATTTAAGTTAACCATTAAAACGGAATATAGAAAAAAACTGAATTTGGAAATAAAACGGATTTCATAGGGCCCTATAATTATAATTATTTAACAAAACTGTTAAAATACATAATGTATTATAAACAATAGAGCTAATGTACATTATGCATTACAACAAAGGCCTGCAGAGGGCGCCAATGGCCTGACGATTGTTTTTACACATTACTGTGCGAACTAATACTTGTTTAACATTGACCAAGCACCATTTCATTCAAATGTCCACTTCATCTTTAATATTTGGCCATTTCCTTAGGACAGAAATGCTATAGCCACTGTAATTAAGTGAATATGTGGACATTAAAACGTGTAAACTCAGAGTGAGGGTTTGAGCTTTTATTTTGAAACCGCGATGTATTCTCCTGTGTTTGCGTAAATTTCTAAATGATTTACCTTACAAATCTGATGAAATAGCGCACGTTGCGTTCCCAGATGAACGTTATAATAAACCCAAACTCACAACAACATGCAGAGATGGAGTTTGAGACGCTCCACACATGTAAATGATGACAGTTCCTGTGGAACTACTGTGAACGGAGCCGCTGTGTGACGCATGTACTTTACCTACACGCACAGGGCCAGATTTACCTCTTTTCGTGACATGGGCAAACCAAATTTTTGGGCCCCCCTTCCCTATTAATATAATAGGCCTAATATTACCACCCAAGCAAACTAAAATATTTCTTAAATCAGTGGAAACCGTTACAGTGTTTTCTATCGCAATAAGCGCTTGCCTTCAGTCAATAAAAATCGAATGTAGGTTCTTAATTTGTTTGAGAATTCAAACAAATTGCATTTCATTCCATTAATAGGCGCGGCGACGTGGCCACATAACCACTTCGGGAGTGCATTATTTCGCTAATATTTTAACGGCCTGGAGTCACAATCACACATCAATTGTTCAGATGATTTGTTTCAAGACATTTGACATGTTTCCGTCCTGAAATCTCACCGCGGTCAAGCCAGCCGCAGTTCAGAAAAACACGGTCAAGCCAGACGCGGTTGAAATTTGTGTACGCGCGTATTACCATGATTACAGTAATTGCAGGAACACACAGAGAGAACGCGCTTTCAGAGCACTTTTCATTTAGACGCCCAGAATTGATATGTAATATAACAAGATGACATTTCTCAATTTCTTTTTTTGTACTCCTGCTTTAATATGCATGTTATTTATTGGTGTTTTGACGGATGTGTGTTACTGTATTTTTTGAACTTTCAAATCATAGCAGGATTCCTAGAAAAAGAGAAATGGGAAATTATTCGATTTAGAGGGCTACAAAGACACCATTTCTAATGAGTAGAAGAAATGAATGGTCAGTTCTTATATGGGACGTCCCATATTATATGCACACATCATATCAAACTTTTTCACTGCAGCATTTTTGAGATATGGGACTATATGGTGATTTAGAGGGCTATAAAGACCCCATTTCAAATAAGTAGAAAAACCAATGGTCAATTCCTATAAGGGACACCCCATACTATATGCACAACTCATATAAAAATTTTTACTGCAGCATTTTTGAGATATGGGACCATACGATGCTTTAGATAGCTATAAAGACCCCATTTCTAATAAGTAGAATAAATTAATGGTCAGTTCTTATACGTGACATCCTGTACTATATGCAGACCTCATATGAAACCATTTTACTGCAGAATTTTTGAGATATGGGACAATATGGCATTTTAAAGGGCTATAAAGACCCCATTTCTAATAAGTAGAATAAATGAATGGTCAGTTCTTATACGTGACATCCTGTACTATATGCAGACCTCATATGAAACCATTTTACTGCAGAATTTTTGAGATATGGGACAATATGGCATTTTAAAGGGCTATAAAGACCCCATTTCTAATAAGTAGAATAAATGAATGGTCAGTTATTATACGCGACATCCCATACTATATGCACACCTCATATGAAATAATTTTATTGCAGCATTTTTGAGATATGGGATCATATGGCATTTTAGAGGGCTATAAAGACCCCATTTCTAATAAGTAGAAAAACCAATGGTAAGTTCTTATACGAGACGTCCCATACTATATGCACACCTCATGTGAAATCATTTTACTGCAGCATTTTTGAGATATGGGACCATATGGCGCTTTAGAGGGATATAAAGACCCCATTTCTAATAAGTAGAAAAAACCAATGGTCAGTTCTTATACGGGACATCCCATACAATATGCACACCTCATATTAATCCATTGTACTGCAGCACTTTTGATATATGGAACCATATGGCACTTTAGAGGGCTATAAAGACCCCATTTATAATAAGTAGAAAAAGCTAATGGTTTGTTCTTATACAGGACGTCCCATACTGTATGCAGACCTCATATGAAACCATTTTACTGCAGCATTTTCAAGCTATGACACATTATTTTACTTTAGAGGGCTATAAAGACCCCATTTCTAATAAGTAGAATAAATAAATGGTCAGTTCTAATGCGGGACGTTCCATACTATATGCACACATCATATGAAATCATTTTACTGCAGCATTTTTGAGATATGGGACCATATGGCACTTTAGAGGGCTATAAAGACCCAATTTCTAATAAGAAGAAAAAAACAATGGTCATTTCTTATAGGGGACATCCCATACAATATGCACACCTCATATTAATCCATTGTACTGCAGCATTTTTGATATATGGAACCATATGGCACTTTAGAGGGCTATAAAGACCCCATTTCCAATAAGTAGAAAAAGCTAATGGTTTGTTCTTATACAGGACGTCCCATACTATATGCACACCTCATAAAAAACCATCTTACTGAAGCTTTTTGAGATATGGCACATTATTCTACTTCAGAGACCTATAAAGACCCCATTTCTAATAAGTAGAAAAAAACAAAGGTCAGTTCTTATATGGGACATCCCATACTATATGCACACCTCATATGAAACCATTTTACTGCAGCATTTTTGAGATATGGGACCATACGGCATTTAACTATAAAGACGCCATTTCTAATAAGCAGAATACATTAATGGTCAGTTCTTATGCGCGACATCCCATACTATATGCACACCTCATCCGAAACCATTTTACGGCAGCATTTTTTAGATATGTGACCATATGGCGCTTTAGAGGGCTATAAAGAACCCATTTCTAATAGATAGAATAAATTGTTCATCAGTTCTTATACAGGACATCCCATAATATATGCACACCTAGAGATATGGGACATTATTCTACTTCAGAGGTCAATAAAGACCCAATTTCTAGTAAGTAGAAAACGCTAATGGTTAGTTCTTATACGGGACATCCCATACTAAATGCAGACCTCATATAAAACCATTTTACTGCAGCATTTTTGAGATATGGGACCATATGCTGCTTTAGAGGGCTATAAACACCCCATTTCTAATAAGTAGAATAAATTATTCGTCAATTGTTATACAGGACGTCCCATAATATATGCACACCTAAAACAAAACTATTTTACTGCAGCGTTTTTGAGATATTGGACATTATTCTACTTCAGAGACCTGGAAAGACCCCATTTTTAATAAGTAGAAAAAGCTAATCGTTTTTTCTTATACAGGACGTCCCATACTATATGCAGACCTCATATCAAAACATTTTACTGCAGCGTTTTTGATATATGGGACTATATGGTGTTTTAGAGGGCTATAAAGACCCAATTTCTAATAAGTAGAAACAAACAATGGCCAGTTCTTATAAGGGACGACCCATACTATATGCACACCTCATATCAAACCATTTTAATGCACCGTTTTTGAGATATGGGACAATATTCTACTTCAGAGGCCTGTAAAGACCCTATTTCTAATAAGTAGAAAAAACCAATGGTCAGTTCTTATACGGGACGTCCCATACTTTATGCACACCTCATATGAAATCATTGTACTGCAGCATTTTGGAGATATGGGATATTATTACATTTAGAGGGGTATAAATACCCCATTTCTAATAAGTAGAAAAAACCAATGGTCAGTTCCTATAAGGGATGTCCCATACTATATGCACACCTCATATAAAACCATTTTACTGCAGCATTTTTCAGATATGGGAGCATATGGCGCTTTAGAGCGCAATAAAGACCCCGTTTCTAATAAGTAGAATAAATTATTCGTCAATTCTTATACAGGACGTCCCATAATATATGCACAGCTAAAACAAAACTATTTTACTGCAGCGTTTTTGAGATATTGGACATTATTCTACTTCAGAGACCTATAAACACCCCATTTTTAATTAGTAGAAAAAGCTAATGTTTTTTTCTTATACAGGACGTCCCATACTATATGCAGACCTCGTATGAAACCATTTTACTGCAGCATTTTCAAGATATGACACATTATTATACTTTAGAAGGCTATAAAGACCCCATTTCTAATAAGTAGAAAAAAACAATGGTCAGCTCCTATAAGGGACGTCCCATACTATATGCACACCTCATATAAAACCATTTTACTGCAGCATTTTTTAGATATGGGAGCATATGGCGCTTTAGAGGGCAATAAAGACCCCGTTTCTAATAAGTAGAACAAATGAATGCTCAGTTCTTATACAGGACATCCCAAACTATATGCACACCTCATGTGAAATCATTTTACTGCAGCATTTTTTAGATATGGGACCATATGGCTCTTTAGAGGGATATAAAGACACCATTTCTAATAAGTAGAAAAAAAACAATGGTCAGTTCTTATACGCGACATCCCATACTATATGAACACCTCATATGAAACCATTTTACTGCAGCACTTTTGATATATGCAACCATATGGCGCTTTAGAGGGCTATAAAGACCCTATTTCTAATAAGTAGAATAAATTATTCATCAAGTCTTATACAGGACGTCCCATAATATATGCACACCTAAAACAAAACCATTTTACTACAGCGTTTTTGAGATATTGGACATTATTCTACTTCAGAGGCCTATAAAGACCATATTTCTAATAAGTAGAAAAAAACAATGGTCAGTTCTTATACGCGACATCCCATACTATATGAACACCTCATATGAAACCATTTTACTGCAGCACTTTGGAGATATCGGACATTATTACAGTTTAGAAGGTTATAAAATTCCCATTTCTAATAAGTAGAAAAAAACAATGGTCGGTTCTTATTCAGGACGTCCCATACT
>NW_015555796.1:2464-3854 GCF_001515605.1 Sinocyclocheilus anshuiensis | reverse complement strand
ATTCTATATGCAGACCTCATTTGAAACCATTTTACTGCAGCATTTTTGAGATATGGGACCATATGGCGCTTTAGAGGGCTATAAAGACCCCATTTCTAATAAGTAGAATAAATGAATGGTCAGTTCTTATATGCGACATCCCATACTATATGCACACCTCATATGAAATCATTTTACTGCAGCATTTTTGAGATATGGGATCATATGGAATTTTAGAGGGCTATAAAGACCCCATTTCCAATAAGTAGAAAAAAACAATGGTCAGTGGACGTCCCAGACGTCCCATACTATATGCACACCTCATACAAAAGCATTTTAGTACAGCGTTTTTGAGATTATTCTACTTATTCTACTTCAGAGGCCTATAAAGACCCCATTTCTAATAAGTAGAAAAAGCTAATGGTCAGTTATTATACGTGACGTCCCATCCTATATGCATACCTCATACGAAACCATTTTACTGCAGCATTTTTGAGATATGGGACCATATGCTGCTTTAGAGGGCTATAAACACCCCATTTCTAATAAGTAGAATAAATTATTCGTCAATTCCTATACAGGACGTCCCATAATATATGCACACCTAAAACAAAACTATTTTACTGCAGTGTTTTTGAGATATTGGACATTATTCTACTTCAGAGACCTGTAAAGACCCCATTTTTAATAAGTAGAAAAAGCTAATGTTTTTTTCTTATACAGGACGTCCCATACTATATGCACACCTCATATAAAACCATTTTACTGCAGCATTTTCAAGATATGACACATTATTATACTTTAGAAGGCTATAAAGACCCCATTTCTAATAAGTAGAAAAAGCTAATGTTTTTTTCTTATACAGGACGTCCCATACTATATGCACACCTCATATAAAACCATTTTACTGCAGCATTTTTTAGATATGGGAGCATACGGCGCTTTAGAGGGCAATAAAGACCCCGTTTCTAATAAGTACAACAAATGAATGCTCAGTTCTTATACAGGACATACCAAACTATATGCACAACTCATCCGAAACCATTTTACTGCAGCATTTTTGAGATATGGGACCATATGGTGCTTTAGAGGGCTATAAAGACCCCATTTCTAATAAGTAGAATAAATTATTCGTCAATTCTTATACAGGACGTCCCATAATATATGCACACCTAAAACAAAACTATTTTACTGCAGCGTTTTTGAGATATTGGACATTATTCTATTTCAGAGACCTATAAAGACCCCATTTTTAATAATTAGCAAAAGCTAATGTTTTTTTCTTATACAGGACGTCCCATACTATCTGCAGACCTCGTATGAAACCATTTTACTGCAGCATTTTCAAGATATGACACATTATTATACTTTAGAAGGCTATAAAGACCCCATTTCTAATAAGTAGAAAAAA
>NW_015555796.1:1599-1910 GCF_001515605.1 Sinocyclocheilus anshuiensis | reverse complement strand
CAGTTCTTATACGGGACGTCCCATACTATATGCACACCTCATACAAAACCATTTTACTGCAGCATTTTTGAGATATAAGATCATATGGCGCTTTAGAGGGCTATAAAGACCTGATTTCTAATAAGTAGAAAAAAACAATAGTCAATTCTTATACGGGATGTCCCATACTATATGCACTTCTCATACAAAACCACTTTACTGCAGCGTTTTTAAGATATGGGACATTATTCTACTTCAGAGGCCTATAAAGACCCTATTTCTAATAAGTAGAAAAAAAACAATGGTCAGTTCCTATAAGGGACGTCCCATAC
>NW_015555796.1:0-758 GCF_001515605.1 Sinocyclocheilus anshuiensis | reverse complement strand
ATAAAACCATTTTACTGCAGCGCTTTTGAGATATGGGACCATATGGCGCTTTAAAGGGCTATAAAGACCCCATTTCTAATAAGTAAAATAAATGAATGGTCAGTTCTTATGCGCGACATATGTAAGAATTGACCATTGTTTTTTTCTGCTTATTAGAAATGGGGTCTTTATAGCCCTCTAAATTACCATATAGTCCCATATTTCAAAAATGCATATAGTATGGGACATGCCGTATAAGAACTGACCATTGTTTCTTTCTACTTATTAGAAATAGGGTCTTTATAGGCCTATGAAGTAGAATAATGTCCCAATCCTCAAAAACGCTGCAGTAAAATGGTTTCATATGAGGTGTGCATATAGTATTGGATGTCCCGTATAAGAACTGATCATTCATTTATTCTATTTATTAGATATTGTTACTTTAGAGCCCTCTAAAGTGTAATAATGTGTCATATCTCATTGTACTGCATATTAGAAATGGTATCTTTATAGCCCTATAAAATGTAATAATGTGTCTTATCTAAAAAATGCTGCAGTAAAATGGTTTCATATGAGGTGTGCATATAGTATGGGACGTCCTGTATAGGAACTGACCATTGGCTTTTTCTGCTTATTAGAAATGGGTTCTTTATAGGCCTCTGATGTAGAATAATGTCTCATATCTCCAAAACGCTGCAGAAAAATGGTTTTGTATGAGGTATGCATATAGTATAGGATGTCCTGTATAGGAACTGACCATTGGCTTTTTCTACTTATTA
>NW_015555795.1:20089-20814 GCF_001515605.1 Sinocyclocheilus anshuiensis | reverse complement strand
TATTTTAAAAATAAAATATTGATACAATATAGTTAATATAAATATAAAAAATAATACTTCTTTCTAAAGAAATTATACACACATATATATATACATATACATATATACACACATATATATATACATATACATATATACACACATATACATATATACACACATATACATATATACACACATATACATATATACACACATATACATATATATACACACACACCCACACACACACATATATTCATGTTCTGTTTTAAATAGGACAAGCAAGATTAGATAAGTAATAAACTGTATTTCTAAATCAGTAAATCTGCAAATATTGTCTTAAAGTCTGATGATGCAAATTGTAATTTGTGGCCCTTCGCATTTTATGTAGGCTAGTTTAAATGCGGCCGGCTTGGCCTCTGAACTTGAGTACCCTATATAATAATCAGTTTCTAACGTTTTTATTAAATTGTAATCACGTTAAATACAAATTCAATCCCATTAAACATTTGTTTAGCCTACATGACACCCATGTCTGTTTTTTGCCTAAAAAGAGGGGTTTATGATGTTTAACACATTTGGCTGCTTTTAGCCTTACTCTGGAGTTGGTTCACCCTCTGCAGCCCACTCAAGCCCAATGGTAAGTCCGGCCATGGTGACAGCGATTACGTGTGTGAATTAATTCTACCTGGCAGCGTCTCTCTACTAGTAGTGAAGCTGTGGGATTTAGTTATTAAGAAATA
>NW_015555795.1:0-18141 GCF_001515605.1 Sinocyclocheilus anshuiensis | reverse complement strand
TCTGTGCGCGTGATGTACAAGCTACTGTCTGTAGCCTATGTGTGTGCGTTACAGTGCAGCAGTGCATTAGATTAGAACTGCGATTAATTTACTTGTACAATAAGCTGTTTAAAACGTGCATTCTCCCGTTCAATTTCGAGCATCCAGTAATATAATCTTAGTTTTATTTTATATAGTCTTGTGGAGCGCTATCAGAGTATGCATTTATTTGTCAGCGCTACTGTCTGTAGCCTATGTGTGTGCGTTACAGTGCAGCAGCGCATTAGATTAGAACGGCGATTAACGTACCTGTACAATAAGCTGTTTAAAACGTGCATTCTCCTGTTCAGTTTCGAGCATCCAGTAATATAATCACACGTCTTGTGGAGCGCTTTCGGAGTATGCATTTATTTGTCATTTTAACTGTTTGGAAACGGAGCGTAAATGTGGAAGTCCTTCAAAGATTTCTTATCCAAATGGGGTATCGGTATGGAATATTCCTGAACCCATTGTTGAAATGAAAGCAGAAGAAAGATATACTAATAGTTATGAAATCAACGTTTTTATGAGAGAACATTTTTATTCTTTTATACAGATCTATACAGATGGATCTAAAGACCCAATCAAACAAAAAGTGGGCATAGGAGTGTACATTCCAAGATTTAAGACGAAAATAAGTAACAAATTCTCTTCCCTCTCCACTTCTTTGATGTCAGTCTAATGCCCACACTCCAGTCTAGTAGGTGGCGGTAATGCACCTTTGAGATGAGTTGCCAACCGCCATTAAACCTGAAAGAAGAAGAAGAAGAAGGACGAGCGACTAGTCGACGTCAAGCTTAAAGCATCATAGCAGAGCATTGAAGTCGACTAGTCGATTAGTCTGTGCAACCCCTAACAAACACAAAATTGTACTGTTTGCATTTCTAAACAAACCTCTTTCTATGCTCAAGTAGGTCTGTCACTATCTTCAATCATTTCTGTGCATGACTGCAGTGGCACCTGCAGGTGTATGGCTGTACGCACTGTGAGTACCACGAGCGCTCAGACTGACCTCAGATTTGCCCCGCAAACATTTCAGCAGTTATTATAGGCCTGTGTGTCCCGTATTTCTGTCGACTGAACCCATGCCGTTAATTATGAATTTATCAGTCTTTTGCATGCCAAAGTCAATTTCTGCATAGAAATATTACGCCAAATAGAAGCAGAAAATCGTGCTATATGCACTTTCATGAGATCGGGTTAGACTACAACAATGAATTTGTTGGCTATTTTACAAATGGGAATACAACGAATTCATGACAATGTTTACATTCAAGCTACCTGTAAAATGTATAGTGAAAAGTACTTTAAAAGCGTCTGGAATGCAATAAAGTAATTTTAAAGCTGTTTTTAAAGCATTTGCTGCATGGATTAAAAAATAGGCTAATAAATAATTGACATATTAGACAAAATTGCGTTGCAGCAAATTCTTTAAATTTGAAGGTATTCAGAACAGAGCAACATAAAAATCTGAAAATATAAGCAGCTATACAATTACAGTAAAATGTTTTACATATATGCCATTATAATTTTTGTTTTCTTTTTTAATTGTACAGAATTATAAAATAAAACGCAAATTATAATTGGGCCTGTTTTAGACATTTAGACATCCATCAATTATGGTGATGAAAAAAATGACTTGCCATCTCATTGGATGTGCCTTTAGAGAGAAATGCAAGAATTACATAATGAAAGAATTTCTATTTTCGATTTGAATTATTTAGTTTTAAAGTAGTAATGTAAAGCTTTCTATATATTTTGATCATGTCTGAGTTTAGGTTCATCATCTTGAAGCGCTCCTGTTCAAGCCCGAGACGGCAGAAAGCGTTTGTTTTCTTTATTTGATAAAAGCACAACGTTTTGTTGATATTGTGAGTGCACACAAATAAAACTAGACCCGGCCTTTACAGTTTAGAATGATGTATTACTGTTATCTTTATGAGCAAAAATGACTGCGTATTAAGTTGTTTCCACTGTTAGAAAAGAATGCAAGTGATCGTGCTGGCGCCTCCATGTCCTGCAGAGCGTGCTTCAGCTTCCACTCTCCGATTTGAGAAGGCTAAATGGATCAAACATAGGCTATGATCAATTCACTGTCTGTTGCTGGCCGCTTGTTCCTACTTAAAAAAAAAAAACATTAAACGAACAAAAAATGCTCCAAACGTTTTTCTAAATTAACTTTATAAAAAAACTAAACTAAATATAATCACTTTTCCATTACATACAAAACTGAACTATTTTAATAGCTGAAACAGTAGTATAAGCTTTTTTGGGGAAAAGGGGAAAAAAAGACTGTCTAGGGCAGAGGTGTCCAACCCTGCTCCTAGAGAGCTACCGTCCTGCAGACTTTAGTTCCAACCCTGCTCCAGCACACCTGTCTGTAATTATCAAGCAACCCTGAACACCTTGATTAGCTGGTTCAGGTGTGTTTAATTGGGGTAAGAGCTTAAATCTGCAGGATGGTAGCTCTCCAGGAGCAGGGTTGGACACCCCTGGTCTAGGGCATAGGCGGAGGGTGAACCAACTCCCCTGATTTACATACGTTTGCGGCGCGTTACGGCTCCGACACGGCTACCGGAACTGATCACGGTCATTCTAGTCAATGCTTGTGTTTACACCAGACGCGCCGCGGCACGTTTCAAAAGCGTCCCAGAAGCGGCTCTCCGTGCCACTTCGCTAAAGATAGGCACCTAGTTTATTTTTGACGGATGCCGCGTCCAAACCGCACAGCAAATACAAAATAAAAGTAAAAAAATAATGTCAATTTCAAAATAAACACCTTGTGCAGACTCCCAATCGTATCAGAATCAGAATCAGAATGAGCTTTATTGCCAGGTATGTTTACACATACGAGGAATTTGTTTTCGTGACAGAAGCTTCCACACTGTAACAGAATGACAGTTACAGAACAAAAAACACAGATAAGTAATAGTGATCCAATATATTGCGGTCTCTGGTGGGACATGTGATGTGCTGTCTGTATTTTGGCAGTTCATGGGAGAGATTGGCTTTAGTAAAGTCCCAGAGAATGATTAAAACAGAGTCCAGGTGTTGTTGTTTTGTGTCTGTCATCTGATCAGCGAGTTTCTGTAAAGCGGAGCTCACGTGCGCTTGCGGAGGAATGTACACACTGACGAGAATCAATCAGTCTTTAAAGATAAACAATCTTTTGTTATTCTTTAAAGAAGTACACTTATTTGATGTGTTGACTGAGGTTCGCCAGATGGATGCTAGGCAACGGCGTTCTGAATCCGCGCTGCCTGAGCTTCACGAGCGCGCTGGCTCGCTTCCCCTGTCTGCGCATCCTGAAGCATCTGAACAGCGCCGCTGCTCCCCCGACTACAATGTCCAGCAAAACATCAGAATAATCGAAAACCGGTGAAATATCGGGTGGTGTGTACTTCCGAATGTCCAGCAATTCGTCTCTGGTGAAACTGATTGCAGGGATATAACTAAAGACAGGACAAACTAACCAAAACATAAAAACAACTGCGGAGCATGCCACGGAGGCAGCCATCAACGTATTTCACATATCTTTGGCAGGAGGCCAGAAATAGACGACGAGCGGTTCATTTTTGAAATACAAAAACACGGTGTTATATGAAGGACAATGAGCAACCAAACAACATCTGACAGGCAAATCACGTGGTCTCGCGAATCCTACCGCTGTGCTTCTGATCCGCTTCTGGTGTGAGTTGGCACCACGTGGAGGACGTAACAAAACCTCTTCGGAGCCGTAACGCACCGCAGATGTGTGCAGTGTAAATCAGGGGTAAATTAGGGGTAAGGCTAAAAGCAGCCAAATGGAGCGTAGCGATAGTTCTGGCAGGCCATGTTAGTCAAGCTCGCATCCGCTGACACTCAGTTGATCCACGTCTACCTATAGGATCACGACACCAATCATAATTCCCTTCATAAGGTCCCTTCAGTCATTATTCAGCAGCTATCGCTTCACTCAGGAACTAATCAGACGGCGAATTCCATCTCCATAGGAAGCGTTCAATTAGGATTTTCGACAGGATTCCCAGAGTATCTCACTAGATTCAAGTTGTGAACTTAAGTGAGAATTTCACGATCCAAATGGTCTGTGCGCTGATTTGCAGCAAAAGGGCAAAAAAAAAAAAAAAGATTATGGAGGAGGAAATGGTTGGGGAGACGCAGGGAACAAGGATTGTGCGTTCTGCAAAGATAGTTGGAGGTAAATGAATAATTTTGCTATGTGCTGCTGCTGATGCGGCTGGTCAAGCAAATATTTCTGCTTTGTTTTTCTTAATGTAATTGTAAAGTGTATTTATTCTGATATAAATATATTTAAGACATTTTTTTGCAAATAAAAAAAGCTATTAACTCTATTGAAATATATTATTGTGCTCACCATACAAATAGATAAACGATAAGACTGGATTCAGGAAGCTTCTTCGGATGACAGCAAAGGAGTTTGACATCCTGCTGGGGATGGTTGGACCTCTCATAACCAAGCAGCACACACAGATGAGACGGGCAATATCCCCAAAAGAGCGCCTAGCTGTGACCATACGGTTTTTGGCAACAGGTGGGTCTGGCAGAGTAATATTTGATTTAACAAGTCTTCATTTTAAGTGTGGACTGCTGTATATTTTATAGTTATTTTATTTCTCGTGCAGGCGAAACGTTCAGTTTCCTCAGTTTCCTATGGAGGACCAAACCTGCAGAAATTAAAAATGAATTAATGAATAAATAAATATATTAATGAATAAATAGATAAATAAATGTGATAATAGGATAATAAATAAATGAATAAACGACTTGATAAAATAAATGATTCATTTTTAATCAAATTAATTTTTTTATTATTTTCCCCCTTAATTTATTATTTTCTGCTTTTATACATTTATACATTTTTTTTACTTTTATTTTTTCACTAATTCTTTTTTAATGTATTTTTATATTTTTATATTATTTTTACATGTATTTTTACATTTATTTATATATTTATTAATTCTTTTTTTTTTTTGAATGATTTATTCCCACATGTATTTATTTTTAGATTTATTTATTTATTGATTCATTTATTTTTACTTTTCCGTGTGTAACATGGAAATTAGGAAGGCGGTCCTTGTGTAGCTTCAGTGCATCATTAGTTGAGAGCTCACGCGTAGAATCTCAGGCCAGCTAAGTGATAGAGATGAGAGTTTTCAAAGAAAATGGCGGCAAGTAGTAATTCGTTGTCCAGTTTGCTACGGGATGTGGCAGATCAGCTGGAGAGTTGTAAGTTATTTTCACCTAACGTTATTCGCAGTAATGTCGAAATATTTAAACTATTTTCCAGAAATAAAAACACGAAGCTGAAGCTACTTATGTGATCCCCACCACAGCATCGTCGTCATCGAGTCTGGAACCGTCGACGTCAGAGCCTAGGGTGATGACACCCAGAGTCAGACACCCAGTGGATGGTTGGTTTCTAGTCTAATAACTAATCTGTAATCACGGAAAAAGTCTTGACTCTAAATAACTGAAATGGTTGCGTTTCTTAACCACCAATGGCTTCTATGAAAATCGGAACAATCCAGGGTTGCGTTTCCCTACCCTAGGCCCACGGCGCTTTTGGGAGACGCGGCCCTGTATTTTTCGGTTCTTCTTCCCATAATTGTCAACTGGGTTAAAAAAAAAACGGTAACTGATTGATGAGGGTATAAAGAATGAACTTCTGTAAATGAGTTCTGTTACTTACCTGCAAATTAAACGTTTAATGCACAAGTGTTTGTAGTACTTAAATCATACAATTGTCAAAAAGAAAATGTTGAATAAAATATAGAAATTAGTGGTTATTGTTCAGTAGTGTTTTTGCTTTTTTTGGCCAAAGTTCTAAAAGCAAGAAATAAGACAAGTTTTATTAAACTTGGCAATTGACAAAGGTCAGGAAAAAATGGTATTGCAATTCAGTTACTATTGTCCTTATCACTTCTAAAACGATGACTGGTGTGTTTACTTTTCTTACACTTTCTATTCAATTTTCTGAGTCGTGCAGTATCCTGCAGCTTTACGCATAACTTCTGCTGTCTTAGTGACCTATACATACATGTTCTTTTTTTCCCGTTTTCTTAGGATAACTTTAAAAGAAGTTTACAGCAATTTGTTGGCATTAACAGTTAATTACTTGCCATTGGCCTTAGGGTTGATATTTTAAAAGGTTTCTGCATTTGTCTTTTGTAATGCATGCCGGATTGTTACATGTTGCATGGCTCTATTTCTTTTAAGTGCCAGGAGGAACTCTTCTTTTTGAGGGTGAAAAGGATCACTTGATTCCCTCAACATCACAGAGTTTTCTGGATAGTGACTTCTTTGTGGTGGCAGGCCGTATGATCGGGCACTCATTCCTGCATGGTGGTCCATGCTTAACTGGTTTAAGCCCAGCAATAATCCACGTGCTTTTTGGTGGATCCCCTGAAACAGCCACCATAGATATACTGGACTGTGTGGACACTGATGTCCGTCAAGTAATAGAGATGGTTAGTAAATCTTTACTCTTACTAATTTTCATTAAATATATTAGCTGGGAATAAAAAAATTACTTAAACAAAAACAAATACACTGCACGGCCAAATAAAAGTCACTATTTAGATTTTAATAGGCAACTTCAGATACTATGACTGGATCATAATTGCAGCGATAATTATGTTTCTATCATGTTATGTTTGCCATCCGTTCTTCTAACACTAATTTATGAAGTGTGTAGCTTTTCATTTCTTAAACAACCATGTAGGAAGACTCATCATGGCCATATACCAAGATGACAGTGTCAAGATTGATTAGGCTCAAGTTGTGAAAGAATGGTTGGAATGGACCATTAGGAATCATTTTCACGCATGAATTGGCACATGAGTCCTGACATTAACCTCAGTGAAAGTCTTTTGGATGTGCTGGAGACTTTACAGAGTGCTAACCTCTTGCATTGTCAATGCAATATTGACTTTTAAGTAGGAAAAGAGGGCTATTACAGACCTTGCAGTGTCCTGGGATTTGCCTGGTGTGACATCAGAGAACAGAAGATGGCTGCTTGACAAACTGCTCATTCATGCAGTGAGTATGCATTATTGTTTGGAATACTCTTAAAGGGTTAGTTCACCCAAATTCTGTCATTAATTACTCACCCTCATGTTGTTCCACACCCGTAAGACCTCTGTTCATCTTCTGAAACACAATGAAGATATTTTTGATAAAATCCAATGACTCAGTGAGGCCTGCATAATTAACACTTTCAGATGAGACAAAAAGCTACTCATTTTTGGGTGAACTAGCCCTTTAAAGTTAAAAAATGTAATGCATGTTTCCATTCCAAATTAAACTTTGAAGGTCCTTGAAAGAACCTCCAAGCAAGTAAAGCAGCTACGGCGGGGTTTGAAGAAAAACATTGATCTGGCCTTTGGTGTCTGAGAGGAAAGACACTATTCCTCTTCTCTTTCCTAGGACTTGTGATACAGTGTACACCCCACTAGTAAGATATGGACCATTTATGTAATATTGAGCTCTACAATTCTTTAGTAATGATAATGTTGTCAATGTGTCAGATGAATTTAGAGAGGATAATTTGGCCAACACATGATGAAGACAGTGAGGCCTCTCTTGAAGACACATGTAGGCTCACCGGATTCCTTCGCACCTTCATCGGAAATTGTAGGTATATGAGTAATTAACTGACTTTTTGCTTTAGATTCTACAATTAAAAAATAAAAAGGGGATGATCATGATCTGGATTTTTAAAATTATTTTGTTTCCTGAGGTGCACTTTTTTTTTTAATGCAGCTTCTTATAATATCTTGCGTTTTCTAATAAAATTCTGGACTGGATGGGATGTGCTGCCCAGGAGCCTAGATGTTGAGGTGGTGGATGGAAACCTACCCAGTCAACGGGTACTAAACTACCATTTGTCAAGAGCGCGGCGAGTGGTAGAGAATGCATTCAGCATTCTTGCCAACAGGTTGAGAGTTTTTAGGAGCACCATATGCTTGGAGCCAGAGAAGGTAGTCAAAATAACTATGGCCTCCCTATGCATCCATAACTTCCTTCATGAGCGCAGGTCTGAGACATACACCCCTCCAGCCTTTGCAGACTGGGAGAACAATGACCACAGCATAGTTGAGGGAACCTGGAAGAATCAAGGGATCGGGTCTTTCCAAACAGTGGATCATTGAAGGGAACGCAATGCATCTGTTGTGGCAAAAATGCAACGAAACCTTCTGCGTGACTACTTCGTCACACCTGTCAGATGTGTTCCTTGGCAGGAGAAACACATTTAGTTTAGAGTATAACTTTTTGTAGTGGAGAAAACAGTGTTTTTTATTATGATATTTCATACTGTAGCACATTGTCATTTTTTTATTTTGAAGAAGAAGAAAAGTGCCTTTCTTAAAAAGCATGGTGGTTCTGTTATTGATGTTAGCCTTTTAGGCACAGAATGATATTTATATACTGTATCTTCAGACCATACAACTTGGGTGTACTTTAAAATCATTGTTTAAAATAGCATGTAAAACTCAAGACTTTTTTTTTTTTTACTTTGTCAAACATTTATTTATAAAGTGCATACCATAAACGTACTATGGTTTACAGTAAAGTCCTGAAAGAATGACTTCATAACTTACAACATTTTTTTAACACTGCAACAGTAACATTACTAACCGTAATGTTAGTAAACAGTAAAATAGAAATGTGTTCACACAAAGCAGCAGCAGAGTAACACTTTTACTATAAAGGAAAAGTAAAACAATCTGAATAAAAACAAGTAAATCAAAATAACAGCTTTTCAGAAACTTTCACTGACATCGTAGTCTGGCAATTTTTGCAAAAAGCCTTGAGGTCGAGAACCCTGAGGTGGCATATGTTGTGGGTAGGACTGTACCAGTGGCAAAGGTGTAACAATAGGATGGAATGTGTATGGTGCTGATGGTGAATGTGAGGAAGACGATATATTTCTTTCAGCATCTTGAGCATCATATATCATGTTCATAATGTTCCTTTTCAGTCTGGTTACATTAGCTGCATCTTGAAGTAGTCTTAATTCAGATGCTACCTGGTTTCCAAATGTAGTGAAAGCATCAGGTGTTGGGTCGGCCTCAACTTTTGCTGCCATTTGCTTCAACACAGCTAGCTTCTGCAGCTCTGTTAAATCAAATAAACACGACGTTTACTCAGTTAACGCACTTTACCATCAGCGTTGCCTTACCATTATCACTGTCTAAATCCTCCGCAGGTATTTCCATCGCCGTTTCACGGGCTCTCCCCTCAAGCCCCAAGGCAACAGCGAGGGCTTGTTTCTTTTTGTCAAGTTCGGTAACTCGCGTCCAGATATTAACTTCATTTTTCCAACACTCGTATGGCCTGGTTTCATCAAATTTCGGTGGAACTTTATAACTAGCTGCCATCCTTCAACCATCCTCTGCTACCATGTTAAATCAAATAAACACAACGTTTATCAGTTACGCACTTTATTACTTTCATCTCCTCCTCGCTCACATATGCAACACAGTTCAACACCGTTCCTCTACAACAACGCCCCCTTTTTACCCACGCGTTCACCTTTGAACCAGCGCATGCGCTAACCTCATTTTTAACCCGGAAGAAACTTCTTCCATGTGAACAGAGTAGGGAGGAAATAGCATGTTAACAATCTCCCTATACTGTAAACAAAGAAAATATAAATAAAAAAACTCTAACAAGAGTCCCCCCATGTCTTACAAATATAACAGCTCCATCTTGACCAATAACTACCCCAGTCCCTTCCATTCAGGACAGTCTGCTCTTTTGTAATATACCTTGTCTCCTGTCACATACATGTCATCTGTGGGCCTAAGCTGCCTACGTAGTGCCCTTCTTATTCGCTCAGAAGACTCTGCTTCTGTAAATGCTTTCCTAGAAGCATGTAAAGCAGAAATGTGTTCTCCCATTTTAGCACTCACAGTGGTACCTTCTAGAGCAGGCGATTTATCAACTAATACAGAAGGAAGGTTAGGATTCTGTCCAAACACTAATTGGTATGGACTGTAGCCATGAACATTCAACATACTGTTCTTAGCCATGAGGGCCCAGTCAAGGGCAGTGTGCCAGTCACATCCATTTTCTCGTTTGACCTTCAGGATGATCTCGGTGAGTGTTTGGTTATGTCTCTCGAGTAGTCCGTTGCTCCAGGGACTGTATCCAGCTGTTGTTCTTGTCTCGATGTTAAAGTTTTCAGCCATGTCTCTGATTTCTTGGTTGTTGAATTCCCCTCCATTATCACTGTACAGCTTCTGGGGGGCACCATGGACACTTATCCAAGTGTGAATGAAGGAGTTGACAATTTCAGATGACTTCTTTGTTTTCACAATGTTTCCGGCGCTGAAACGTGTAAAGTGGTCGATGATGTGAAGATACCATACACCTGGTTCTAACTCATGTAGATCCACTGCCACTGTCTCGTTATATTCTGAAGCCATGGGCAACCCCACAGCAGGCTTTGGCTTTGTCCTTTTGTACTTTTGGCATATTTCACAGTCATATACTATTTGTTGTAGAATAGTAAAACATTCTTTTTCCTTATTTCCTGAACTGTGAATGCGCCTCTGTAGCCTGTCTGCCGACGCATGACCAAATTGTTTATGGAGCTTCAGAAGGACTTTGCGTTTCTCATCTGGAGACATATTTTCTGTCACTGTTAGAACTTCCTCTTCAGTTTGATCTTTTTTAGTGTCTTTGTCTCTGATATCGACACAATAATGTCCAGAACTAGTAAATTCAAGAGGAATAGATTGTTTGAACATCACTGCACTGTCCTTTTCCATGTCCAAAATGGTCCCTGCTTTCTTCAGTGACGTTTTACTCAGCAGGAGTGGAATGTCAACCTTGACAACTTCTGTTTCAATTAAGCATTTTGTCAGTCCTATTTTAGCTGGTAATTTCACATTTCTTGTGGAATATACCAAATTCCCATCTCCGAAGCGAAATGGTCTGCAACTGCGAGTTCAACTTTTTTTGCATCAACTGGTTCACTTGATCTTGAGTGAGGTCATCAATATAGTTTTCCAGCCATTTCTCTCCACACAGTTATGGGTACATGCAGTGTCAATAATCGCTGATCCTAATGATTCAGTCATGAATATCTCTGCATCTGACATGGAGGCCTTTGTAAACAATGTGATGTTACATTCCTCAATATTTGCATCTTCAGTTATTCTTACTTGTTCGGTTTTCTTGTGTGGACAGTCTTTAGCCCAATGAAATGTGCACTGGCAAATAGCACATCTGGATCTCTTACCGTATTTATCCAGTGGATTAGTCCCTGGTAATGGCTGCTTTGGTTGTCCACTGTGCAATGTTCCGTTCCGTTTTCCTCTTCCTTGTGGTCTTTGTTCGGTAAAAAATGCCACGTCCTGGTTCACTTGTATTCCGTTTGACGAGCCTGTCGTTTTTCCTACAAAAATCAGTTTTAGAGCCGACTTCATGGATGAAAACTTCAACTCTGTGCAGGCCGTCAGTGCTAGCTGTCTGTTTTTTTCGTCGAGGCAGGCCGTGTCCAATAGCTTAAAAGCCAGCACAGCGTCAGGAAGCGTCATATTATACTTTTTCATCCGATTGTATCGCTGTTTGAAATCAATTATGTAGTCCGCCATGGAAACTGAACTATTCGTTGTTATTCCATCAAAATAAGAATACGCTTCATATGCGCGATCCTTTTCCTCTTTTAGGAACACATCGTCCAGCTTAGCCATCAGCGTTGCCATACCATTATCACTGTCTAAATCCTCCGCAGGTATTTCCATCGCCGTTTCACGGGCTCTCCCCTCAAGCCCCAAGGCAACAGCGAGGGCTTTTTTCTTTTTGTCGAGTTCGGTAACCCGCGTCCAGATATTAACTTCATTTTTCCAACACTCGTATGGCCTGGTTTCATCAAATTTTGGCGGAACTTTATAACTAGCTGCTATCTTTCAACCATCCTCTGCTACCATGTTAAATCAAATAAACACGGCGTTTACTCCGTTAACGCACTTTATTCCTTTCATCACTTCGCTCACGTGGTCTTACATGGACGGTGAACAATATGTTTCTTTATAAAATCCATGATCCTGAGGAGCCACCTCTGCCTAGGTGTCAGGGGTTTGTTGGCACTCCCAGGTTTTGGTTTAATTAACCTTGAGAACTGTGTTCTCAGGGATAAAGCCCTGGTCTTCACCTCCTCAACTGAAATAAATAAATACATACATACATAAATAAATAAATGAACCCACATGAGAAAATACTATAGTAATTTATAGTAAATACTATAGTGTTTTTGAACCATACTATAGTAAAGTGTATTATACTGTATATATTATAGTATTTACAACACTTTGCTAATGAATGCTACAGCATACTGTATAGTGAACTGATAAACTGTAATAAATACTGTAGTATACTAGTTTTTACTACAGTTAACTGTAGTGGATTGTAGTACAACATACCCTATAGTTGTAAAAAACTTACAGTATTGGGTAAAGTAATTTGTTTATATTACTATAGTTATATTACCACAGCAACTATTGAATTACCAAAACAAATTAATTCAAATACTATACTATAGTATGGTTCAGAAACACTATAGTATTTACTATAAATTACTATAGTGTTTTTTTCATGAATGAATGAATGAATAAACAAAGAAAGAAGACAGAAAGAAAATTATTTAACCCTCCAGAATATGTATATACATTTTTGTAAAGGGCATCACGTAATATATCTTTGGTTATCAACAACAATATAATAAAGTACTGGAATAATTAAAAAAAATCAATCAATAACGCTTTTTGCTCACCTGACTGTTGAAGGGAATTAGCAATTTCTCTCCAACTTTTTTCTTTCTCGACCCTGTTGTGGTACAGCTCAGACGAAACATCAAAAAGATATGGGTGCTACTGCCAAAGTTCGACCAGGCTTTCCTCCATTTCTTGGGTCCAAATAGACAGAGAAGGAGCCTTTCTCGGCACCGAAGCCATGTTTTCTGATATCTCCTCCCCGAACTTCCCTCTGCCCTGTATCTTGGTCTCTCATTGGCTGTAGGACATCGCCGATGTAGTTTTCAATCAGAACTAATTTCACACAGCATGATTGTGAATCACCGACAGCTCCAGATATTTAGCATGCCAAATGTTTTGCGGGCGTCGGCGACGTGTCTGCGATTCCCTCAGATCGCGTCTTTGATAATTCACACTGTGTGATTGTCACTCGTGTGAACGAGCACCGATTTGCCTCCGATTTCGGGTATTTGTCTGCGATTTCGCAAAACCTGTCGGTGAGTGAAAAATCGGGCTAAAATCATGCAGTGTGAACTCGGCATAAGCTTAGGCTAGGCAGAATCTGCGATCTCTAAACCTGTCATTGCTTGGCTACAACTGGCAACTATGCTGCAATCTAATGGAATCCGCATCTTAATTTCATGTTGCTTTAAAAAGGGGCTTGCTGCTCTTCTTGGCTGATTATAAAGAAGAGCACCCCTTGAAAAAAAATGTTTAATGGGACTGAATTTGTATTTAACGTGATTACAATTTAAACCACTTAAACTCTGCGGAGTTTAATCACGTTTTTAAACATTTAAATCACGTAAAAAATGTTTATGCTTCATTTGCAAAGCCTTCCTTATATGGTATCAGCCCATATATGGTATAATTTGAAAGCTTAGAGTGTCTTCTTTACAAAGAATACCATTACTTTTGGTTTTATGATACATAAAGCAGTAAAATGAAGCTTAGAAATGTATTCGACCCACACACGAATTTCCCCCTAATGATTGCGAATACTTTTTCCGAAGAATGTGTATTTTTTTATATTTTTCACAAAACAGTCAAGTCATATATCACAAGAAAGCTCTTATTCTCAGGAATTTGACTATTTAATTTATTTCATTGTGTGACAATCACAAATCGAATGACTTTCAATAGAATCGCGATGTGAGATTTGATACCTCTCAGGAAACATTAAGATGCGTCACATTCCTACTCGCACAATCGCTCCAGTCAGCCGCAAACAGCCAAAAACTATATATTATCTTTTAGGTTAGGATCTCTTCTTTCAAATGAGACTATTTTCACGTTTCTGTGTGCTTGCATTGGTGAGAAATCCACTGTTTTGTCACAGAAGCGCAACAGAAGCGCACCAGAGAAAAAAAGACGTTCTTCTGGTAAACACGCGCTCTCCAAATCATAGCAGCTCCGGCCAGCGGCTCTTATGTTCTACAACTCTGGGCTGCTCAGTGGGCGGCAATAGGTCAGATTACATGCCCCTCAAGCGCGCCGGCCACTCAGAGCCGTGAAATTTGACACCTCTGGGTAAATAGACAGGAGGGGGGAGAGAGAGGATCCAGGTCAGCGCTGGAGCTGTTTTGAGCGTGGGTCTTGTAGGTTTTTTTTTGACTGTTTTGAAGGCGATAATGCACGCTGGAAGGCTAACACATCGGCGGCTTGGATAATGGCAATCTATGAACATTATAATGAAACTTTTCCACAACATTCTAATTTATTGAGATGCACCTGTAGATGATGAAGAACGTTCAATGGCACGGTGGAGAGGAGAGGATTCGGAGCTAGCGGCGCAGCTCGCGTCTGATCTCCAGGCAGGATGCTGACAGAGGAAGGATGCTGATGCAGAGATGATGCAGGGGACTACAATTATGCACATAAATGGAATGATATAAAGCTGAAGGATGTGGATTCTGTTTTAGATTGTAATAAACCACATGGATTTTACAATTTATAGAGTCTTGTGTCTCCTGAAAGAAAAAACTGATAGTATAAAACCAAAATTTTATATTTGGTATAATTCGCTTATGCCATTTTGTATATTAGGAAACTCACAAAGACACTAAAAAGGGACAATTTTACTCCCTTCAGTTATAATTCAATAACCCCTGTTTAGAAGCTGTTATTTGAAAGATTATTTTTTTCTGGTACATCTTGGCACCTAGTGGAATCAAACAATATAAGTTGCAGGGAGCTGGAGCAAATAGAACCTGAATAACAGACTTTCAAAAAAAAAATCTGAAAAAAAAAATAAAAAAGTGCCTATATATTTTTTTGTGTTTATTGTAATATTTAAAACATATATAATGTTACTTATGAAGAATTACAATCATATTTTGTAGTTCAAAGGGTTTTCTATGCAATGACACCATTTTTTTTGTATGTGTATAGGGTAAACATTTGAAATTAGGTATGTCAAATTCACGTGCTGGCTTTCACATGGAGCAGTGAAATGAATCTCTTACTTACATTGTATGTACATCTGCGCTTTGTTGTTTATGATGAGAGAATTCGCAAGAGTCCTGAATTCAGTCAGCGAACGCGCGCGCACTCAACAAAATGGAGTTTGAACGATGACTCATCTGAACGTTTCTGATTGGCCATTGCGTTCCTAAGCTCAACAGATATGCGTGTGATTGGTTAAAATGCACAACACTGTAAAAATGCCTAAAATGAAATAAGGTGCAACATGAGCAGATCTTAATTTAATGGCGCAATCGACACTCTATTCATATTCACTTTGTTAGCAACAGACGTAATAGATTTAATTTGTTTGTGCAGGGGCATTTTTGTCCAATTTAGTGGCATTTTTGCCCCAAGCCCCGTGGCCTTCCCAGCCTTACACATGCTCTGCCTATGGGCTAGGGCCTATTTTTGAGGCCCGTGCAGGGCTCTAGTCCACTTCATCCAATTCTGTTTTGTTCTCTGTTTTCATCTGTGAGCATGCTCTTGATATATGTATTTTACCATTTTGTAAGTATGTGTTCATATGGGCTACGTGTGGGTGAACACAGCGAAAACTTTACATTAGATGGGAAATCGATTGTTCCCCAATGACATTTTGTAAACTGTATTTATGACAAAGAACTGCACAGATATTATAACAATCTTCCATAAACACACACCTTGTCCTCTGTTTCTTGCTCTGCGCCGCCGCGGTCAGCGGATTGAAGAACGTGCTGAAAGACGGGGATGAGCTGAAGTCTGCCGCCGTTTTCATATGAAATTTAAAGGGGACTGAGGCGATCATGAATTCGTGTACAGTTTATGGAGATAATCACACATTTCTTCGGGGGGCTGAGTAGAAATTTTTTTTTTGGGGGGGGGGATAAAGCCCCCCTAAAAGCAAAAACTTGAGAGAATTGCGTGGGGCCGAAGGGCCGCTGCTGCAAATATTTGAGTGCCTCCTCCCCAAACAGAAATCTCATTCATCTCAAACTTTTGCTAAAACTTGAGAGGCCTGTTCTATATCAGCCAGTGCGCATGTGCAGTCCTAGGCGCACGTCTCAGAACGGTGACTGTTTCTATAGCAACTGGGACTTCTAACAGCAGCTGCACTGACGCGCTGACTTAAAAGAAGAACTTAAAAAGTTCATTTTTATAGAGTTGAGACAACTTAGACATGAGACTCTACAAGGCCTACATCTTAGCTTACCTTATACATTTTTTTTTAATTGTCCCAATTTTTCTTTGCTTGTGCTGGTGTTATTTTACTGGACAGGTCCATTTTCTCCAGAATAAAACTATAATCATAAAAATAACAAGCATAACATGACAAGCAAAGCAACAGGCAGGTGAGTTTGTATGAGGGTTGGAGCAAAGCTCTGCAGGACCGGTCTAACCTGGTCTAACGTCCTTCTTGGCAGAACTTAAATTTTCCTTTCAGGCCTTTTTCCTTTCACTGATACGTTGTTTTCGTTCAAATCAAAGCTTAAATAAATGTAGAAAACGTATCCGCGTGGCGCAGCTGACACAGAACAGCATTCTCCAAAATGGCGCTATAGTGATGCGGAGTAGACGGATTGTTGAATAAAGTCATTCATTTTGTTTTCTTTGCGTACAAAAAGTATTCTTGTAGCTTCATAATATTACGGTTGAACCCCTGATGTCACATGAACTATTTTGCCTTGCTACGTTTCTGGACGTTGATCGTGGTAATTACATTGCTGTCTATGGGAGGGTCAGAGAGCTCTCAGAATGCATAAAAAATATCTTAATTTGTGTTCCGAAGATGAACGAAGGTCTTACAGGTTTGGGACGACATGAGGGTGAGTAATTAATGACAGAATTTTCATTTTTTGGTGAACTAACCCTTTAACAAATCATTATTACTTGTTATTGTCTAGCAGTGTATCTGAGTTATCCAATTAAAAGCAAGAAATAAGAAACTAAAGTTTCTTATATATATATATATATATAAAAATATATACAGGGGAACTAACCCTTTAACAAATCATTATTACTTGTTATTGTCTAGCAGTGTATCTGAGTTATCCAATTAAAAGCAAGAAATAAGAAACTAAAGTTTCTTATATATATATATATATATATAAAAATATATACAGGGCCGTCGCTAGTGGGGTGAAAGGCGGTGACGATTATAGGGGCCCACGGCTGAGGGGGGGCCCCCGGTGATCTCAACCGACTGGCTGAGGCCAGCCTAAAAAGACGCTCAGGACAGTTGACGGGCCACTGCTGCGCATCGTCAGGAAAGCTTATAATTTTCACGTGTTTTTAAGACTTGACAATTTAAACATTCAAAGGAGTTTAAAGCATTCAAACACAAGACGCGGAAAAACTCAACCGAGTACTCGCACGCCGTGTTCGGTGCGCACGCAGATAGCCACGTCTCACGGACAGCAACATCGAACAGAGATCTCCTTCACGTCCTCCTGCACCTGAACGAATGAATACAAATCGCAGTTTAAACAAACAGAAAAAGATGTGAAAGAGCCCAATTCAGCACCCGCGGTGTTCTGGTGTTCAAGGCGCACGCAGAGAGAAGCGTCTCAAAGCGCTTGAACACCGAATTTGCCTCTTCTTGCTCTTGTACCGACAAATGCATACACAATTATGTCAAAATACCCATCTTGGAAAAAACTGTCGGTTATGTCTAAAGTGAAAGTAAACAGTGGAGAAAGAAATCGGATGTGTATCATAATAATGGATGCATTGTCTCTTAAAGTGACCGTACCTAATTTACTAGCTGCTGTCGGTGTCCTTAATGTTAATCTAAGAAAATAAAAGAAAGAAAATCACTGACTGCTCTTGACTGAATTACTTTGTAGTTTTAACTAGAATTAATCCACAGTCAAACCAAAAATTATTCAGACACCAGATA
>NW_015555794.1:0-1907 GCF_001515605.1 Sinocyclocheilus anshuiensis | reverse complement strand
GGAAAAGTCGATCAAAGGCTATGAGTACATTTAGCTTCATTTGTAGCTTTGTAACTTTTGGCCAGTTGATGGCATTAATTTAGCTTCATTTGTAACTTTGTAACTTTTGGCCAGTTGGTGGCGTTAACTAAATGAATTGGCCTGATCTCAATGCTAGACTGAATTTTGTTCCAATTTGCAAAGGTACCACCTCACTTCTGGCGTGGCATCGTTGCGTTAGACCTTCTTAACATGTTAACAGCAAATGGTATAGAGAATAAAAAATCAATTTCTTGTTTACCGTCCATTTGAATATCACTTTCACTGTGGGAAAGATCACGCAAATAAAGAAATCCATTCTTGAACAGTAATAGACTTCATTTATCTCTCTTTTTCTGTGATAGGCCAGGCACAAACTAGCGCAGCACCACGGACAGGTAATTATACACCTTTGAATTAGAACCAGATCTGATTTTCTCACAACCTGTAAAACAGCCTAAAACATTTGATTGAACAGAGCAGACTTGAAGCACTGCAATCAATCGGACATGCCAACATCATCATCAAAACATAATGTTGTGTATTTGTGTGTTCGTTTTTTTCTGCAGCAACAGTGACATTAAACACGACTGCCTCACAGCCAGGAGTCGGAGGTAAAGACGATGGGGAGGATGAAACTCCATTATATTACCACTTAGTTATCTCATCAAAATTACAAACAAACAAGCAAAAAAACCTAATGACCTGTTCTATCTTTATATTGTTTGTGATTAATAGCTGTCAGGTTGGTGAATGGATCCAACCTCTGTTCTGGAAGAGTGGAGGTTCTCCACAATGGAATCTGGGGAACAGTGTGTGATGATCTGTGGGATTCAACAGACGCGGCAGTGGTGTGTAGAGAACTGGGCTGTGGGAATGTCATAGAGGCAAAGAGCTTTGCTTATTTTGGACAAGGTTCTGGACAAATATGGTTGGATGATGTTCAGTGCCGTGGGAATGAATCTACACTGAAAAACTGTTCATCAAGTGGATGGGGATCACATAACTGTGGTCACCAAGAAGATGCTGGAGTCATCTGCCAAGGTGAGTCAAACACATTTATACAACCGTTGTATAGCTATGATGTTGTACAGGACATTTTCTCGTTAGCAATACAACAGCATTTCATGATCCAAATAACATGGTCTAATTTAAAGTACCAATATATCATTAGAATATTTCTTTTTTTTTTTTTACGTTTCCAACGGGCACAACAAAGTTTTCCAATTATGTACCATTTATTCCTCAATTACAGGGCCAAGCTCATCAACATCCAGGGTTGCCAGGTTTTCACAACAAAACCCACCAAATCGCTACTCAAAACTAGCCCAAAACTAGCCCAATCGCGTTTTGGTGGGTAAAATACAAATTTTTTGGTGGGCTTCCTGGTAAAATTTGCATTCCAGGGGTTAAATATCACATTACTGGGGTCGCTTCAACCCGCGGCAACAATGTTAAATTAGCCAAATTCTGAGGGAAAACCACAGACCCAGGAACACTGCCAACAGCATGCACGCAGTACTGTTTAGTAGATTTGTTTAGTCATAGCACCCCCAGTGGTGACTTTAGGAAAAGTCGATCAAAGGCTATGAGTACATTTAGCTTCATTTGTAACTTTGTAACTTTTGGCCAGTTGGTGGCGTTAACTAAATGAATTGACCTGATCTCAATGCCAGACTGAATTTTGTTCCAATTTGCAAAGGTACCACCTCACTTCTGGCGTGGCATCATTGTGGTCGACTTTCTTAGCATGTTAACGGCAAATGGTATAGAGAATAAAAATTAATTTCTTGTTTACCGTCCGTTTGAATATCGCTTTCACTGTGGGAAAGATTGTGCAAATGAAGAAATCCATTCTTGAACTGTTATAGACTTCAGTTATCTCTCTT
>NW_015555793.1:0-806 GCF_001515605.1 Sinocyclocheilus anshuiensis | reverse complement strand
CTTTTGCCAAAGTTACAGTCAATGTTAGTTAACTTCTTTTGGGACGAACTACACTGGATACCCCAAAGTGTGCTATACTTGCCAAAAGAGGAAGGTGGACAGGGTATGGTGCACTTGCAAAGTAGGTTATCGACCTTTTGCCTACAGTTTATTCAGAAGTTTTTTAAAGGGTCTGAAGAGCTGGTATGGCGAATGACAGCTAGAACAATTTTAAAAAGGGTAGAAAATCTTGGATTGGACGCTACTCTTTTTCTAATGGATTCAAGGAACATTGGTTTAAATGGACTACCATCTTTTTATCGTGGACTTTTTAAAGTTTGGACAATTTTTTATTGTTCACAGATTGGAAAAAACATGCTCATTGTTCTGGTTGCTTGAAGAACCTTTGGTTAAAGGAGCCAGGTTCGATATAAGTAATGAGAGCATGTTGGGACTCACGCAGATACTGTGCTCCTCTAGAACTGTTCAACTAAAGCATATAGTGGATGTGGCTGGGACTGAACTGAATAATGTGGATGCAGTGGCCAACTTGATGGGACAGAGATCAACTCGTCATACTGCAAAGATAATTGAACTTTGGAAAAGGAAGTTAACGGAGGAGGACTTGAGTTTGCTAAAAGGTTTTAAAGATCGGTCTATAACTTTGGATCGGACAGACCCTTTTCCAAAACTTGGTTTCACACCAGATTTAAAAGATACATTAGGACCTTTATTAGATTTGGAAGAGTTTAAGAATTTGGACTTAACTATGATGGGGGGGAAAATGTTGTATAAATGTTTTGTGAAAGTGTATAATAAGGCATCTT
>NW_015555792.1:754652-755318 GCF_001515605.1 Sinocyclocheilus anshuiensis | reverse complement strand
TTAGTTTGTTGAAGTATTAAAATAACTCAAATTAAATAAAACTAACACTTAATAAAAAACCTAAACAGACATAATAAATGCTTTATTAACACGTATTCCTTCTGTTACGGGGCAACAGAGACGTGAGACGTGCGGATCCATTTGCATGCTTTTATTAAAAGGCGTGGTCATGAAACAGGCATGGGTCGATACACAGCAAACAGTAATAGAAGAGGCAAGATGAAGAGTAATCCAAAGGCTAGCGTGGGTCTGAGATCGGCGAACAATGTCCAGAGAGCTAGGCAATAGAAGAATCCAAGACAGGCAGGAGATCAGGAAACAGGCAATCAGGCACCAAACTAGACGTAACTAGACTAGAACTAAGGAACAAGACAACACTCTGAAATGGCTCTGTAACGTAGCTATCACATGATGAGCGATAAGCGCTAAACAATACTCGGCAGCTTGACGGGGATCAGAGTGAGTGTATAAATAGAGAAGGTGTGATTGATGGCAGCTGTGTGCAATCAGTGCTGTGTGCAATCAACTGTGTGTAACCAGTGCAATGGATGATGGGAACTGTAGTCCGGGTGAAGTGCAACAGTTTGTGTAGTGCAAGAGTCAATGGAATGGAAGGGTGACCTCTGGTGGTGATTGAACGGAAGTCCATGGACAGGATTCGTGACA
>NW_015555792.1:753703-753929 GCF_001515605.1 Sinocyclocheilus anshuiensis | reverse complement strand
CCCCCCCCCCCCCCCATCTAACTCAATATAATCCAGGAGGGCGGTGGAGCGGAGGCGGAACAGGCGGAGGGACGGAGGGCCAGGTCCACGTGGAAGTGGAGAGACCGGGGACTGAGGCAGAGTTGGCAGAGCAGAGAACCAGGGTGAAGCCGGCACAGCAGGTGGAGCTGAGGACCACCACAGCTGAGCAGACGGGTCCGAAGATCCCCACGGCGGAGCAGAAGAC
>NW_015555792.1:729503-752448 GCF_001515605.1 Sinocyclocheilus anshuiensis | reverse complement strand
GAAGACCACCACGGAGGAGCAGAAGACCACCAGGCCGGAGCAGACAGAGCAGGAACCCACCAGCGCGGAGCAGACAAGACAGAAGCCCACCAGGGCGGAGCAGAAGACCTCCACAGCGGAGCAGACAAAGCAGGAACCCACCAGGGCGGAGCAGACAAGACAGAAGCCCAACAGGGCGGAGCAGACGGGACAGAAGCCCACCTGGGTGGAGCAGAAGACCTCCACGGCAGAGCAGACGGAGCAGGAACCCGAGGCAGGAACTGGGACCTGAGACACACTAGGCAAGACTAAACAGACGAATGATTCAACATTAAGCTCACGGACTGAAACTGAACTGATAGACATTTCATTAGCAAAATCTGAAACTGGACGGACTAACAGTTCACACTCGGGGTCATTGGCGGAAACTGGACAGACAGGAACATCATCATCAGACACATTGACACACAATTCAGAATCATGAGCATTGATGTGAACTGGACTGACCAGACAGACAGACGGTTCAACAGTTGACACACTTGGAGAGACTGAGCAAGGTAACATCTTATAATTTGACTCACTGACCGAGATAGGCAAGACGAATGATTCAACAGAGATGTTTATGGAGACAACACGGGTAGAGAGTTCATATTTAGATTCATTGACTGAGACTGGCAAGACAGAGAGTTCACAACCAGCCTCCTGGATCGGGACAGGACAAAAGTCTATAATTGGCCTCCATAGCCCTAAGAAGGCAGGCAGGGGATTCACTAACGGCCTCCATAGCCGTGACAGGACAGGAAGTGAATTAAGTAAAGTTCAGATACTCTTGAATATAGTCCTCGAGCGATCGTGTGCCCTGTTTGAGGGCTAATAACAGTCTTGCAATGTCCATACCTGGCCAGTGTCCACTTGAAAAGCCGCTGGATCCTTGTGTGGCCGAGTATTCTGTTACGGGGCAACAGAGACGTCAGACGTGCGGATCCATTTGCATGCTTTTATTAAAAGGCGTGGTCATGAAACAGGCATGGGTCGATACACAGCAAACAGTAATAGAAGAGGCAAGATGAAGAGTAATCCAAAGGCTAGCGTGGGTCAGAGATCGGTGAACAATGTCCAGAGAGTTAGGCAATAGAAGAATCCAAGACAGGCAGGAGATCAGGAAACAGGCAATCAGGCACCAAACTAGACGTGACTAGACTAGAACTAGGAACTAGACAAAACTCTGAAATGGCTCTGTAACGTAGCTATCAGACGATGAGCGATAAGTGCTAAACAATACTCGGCATTGAATGGTGGTGTGAGACTGATTTATATAGTGTGTGTTATTGGTTTCAGGTGAGCTTGTGATTAGCGCAATGGAGCATGGGAAATGTAGTCCAGGGCGATGTGTAATAGTCTGTGTTGTGTGAGAGTCAATATAATGGAAGGGCGACCTCTGGTGGCAAGTGGATGGAAGTTCATGGACAGGATTTGTGACACCTACTGTAATTCATGATTAATTCAGGTAGGTATAAAACATTTAGTAGTTGTCAGTTAAGTGAAAACTATTGAAACTATTGAAAGTGAAAACTATTTATACCTCGTAAAGCTTTTACAGATATCATATAAAAATAAAAAAGGAACTACAAAAAAAGCAAGAAAGTAAATATGAATAAAAAATAAGCAACAAAATTAATGCATGTCAATAAAATAAGCAACAAAACTAACAAAAACCAACAAAACAAAGAAAATAAGCAAAATATTTTGGTGTAGTAAGGTTTTCTTGTTTCAGTAAAAACTCAGTGCAAACAGTGAGTCACAAAGAAGTGCCAAGTGTGGCAATTTTCAAATAAATTCTGCATTTCAAACTGAAGACTCACAATGAGCTGAAATAGAAAAACAAATATATTTAAAAAATGATCAATTATCAATTATCTGATTATATCAGATTGCTGAGGCTTAGATTCATGTTACTGTTAAGTTATGTTTTCTGGAGGTGTACAGAATTTTTTTTATATTTCTATGACATTGCAGAGGTTTATGTTTCATTATATATCAAGTGCACAGTTGTACAGTTTTGTTTTTTTGCATCTTGAAATAAATATTTCTGTGTTCTGTATCACTCTGTTGTTTGTTTCCTTTTCTGTTTAGAAGAAACATAAATAACTACCTGAATTAATAGTGAATTACAGTAAGAATACGTGTTAATAAAGAGTAATACAGTAACTATTACTATATGTCTAAATAATATGTATAAATGTACATTTAAATAGTTTATTAATCATTTAGTTATACTTTCTAAATGATCTAATGAACCACTGACAACTCCTAAATAACTGGTTTGTTAATAATATAATACTTGATTTAGAAATGATAAATTGATTATTAATAAATTATGAAAATACAATTATTAAAAACATTATAGATATGCTTTTAAATCAGGAACAAAGCATTTAGTTGCATTTATAAACTGCTTACTAATCGTCTATTAATGTGAAGATAATGCTTTATAAATGAATTGACTGAGTTGACTAATGCTTAATGTGTCACGCTTACGTGCTGGAATAAAGACAGAAGAGCGTACGTCGAAGATAATCTTAATTATTTTTAATAAATCCACAGGGAAAGATGAAGGGAATATCCACACACGAAGGGTAACCACATGCAATAACCGACAACTCAAGAACTAAAGGAAGGAAATTTATACAAACGGAAGAGGAACTAATGACTAATTAACAAGACACAGGTGAAAGGAGGTTAACTAATAAAGACACAACGAGGACAGGAACAGGAACGACCAAATATGGGCACATGAGGGATAGAACACAACCAAACGTCCAATACTGTGACAGCTCGTCCCCCCTTCCTGGAAGGTGTGACCTCGCTCCACAGGAAGAAAGGGTGGGACGGAGGAGGACAAAGAAGTGGATGTGGGATGGTGACAGGGGATGGCGCTGGGCTGGCAGGAAGGCAGGCGGACAATCCAGGTGGAGGTTTGGGCAGTGGACGGACTCCCAGGAGGAGGACGGTGAATAGAGTCCAGGGCGGATCAGACAGCAGGAGGAGCCAGGGAGAAGACTGGAGGAAATTGGAGCAGGAGGAGCCAGGCGGGACCCAGGCCACAGCCATGGATCCGGAAGGCCGCGATGGAGCCGGAGCAACTGAGGACCGAGGTGGAGCTGGAGGGAAGGAGGAGCCTGACAGAGCCGGAGGGACGAGGCTCAGACGGAGGAGTGGAGTCCCGAGGTGGCGGATGGTCGACGACAGACCAAGGCGGAGCCGGAGGGACGAGGGAGCCCGGCGGAGCTGGTGGACTGATGGGCCATGGCGGAGAGGAGGGAGCTAGGAGCCATGGTGGAGCTGCTCGGTTGACGGGCTGAGACAGAGTCCGGGGCTTAGAGGCTGGAGGCGGAGGCCAGGGATTTTGCAGCCACTGTGACGATGGAGGATGTGGGTGGGAATTTGTGAGCACCAGCTTTTTCAGGGAAGGCCACTCCCAGCACCGGGAGCACCAGCGATTGGGGAACGACCTCTATGGTAATTTCAGGACTGGCAGATAGTTCAGGGCAGACAGACAGTTCAGACGAAGGCGGAAGAAGAGGGGGCATGTCTGCATATATATCCGAATTATAGTCCATTGGGCTCAGCTCACCCTCAGCCATGGTGCAGTGGGTGGAGCTTTCCTCCACGCTTTCCCCCGTGGCGAGCTCTGAAGCTGGCTCTCGCACATGGTCTGACGTCATAATGATTTGTAGCATGCAGTTATTATAAAGTGTTACCTTATTTTATTTTTTAAAGAGCTCATATGATGCGATTTCAAGTTTTCCTTTTTCTTTGGTGTTACAAGCTGTTCGTGAATAGATAAGATCCCTAAAGTTGCAAAGACTAAAGTCTCAAACCCAAAGAGATATTCTTTATAAAAGTTAAGACTCGTCCACGCCCTCCTAAAACGCTTCGTTTAAACATGCCCCACATGTCTACGTCACTGTGTGGGAAGATTTGCATTACACCGCCCAAATGTATATGCAAAGAAAGGAGGCGTAACTTTGATTCTTGCTGTAGTATTGTTGCCGCCGTCATGTCGTGGAGATGCTGTGTGTTTCGTTGTGAAAGCGAAACTACTTTGTTTGGCCTTCCAAAAGAGGACACAACTAGAAATCAGTGGTTAAGTTGTATTTACAACACTGTTCCAGAAGAGTTCAAACCAAATATTCAGATGTGTGCAACGCATTTTACGGAGATTGCATAAACATTTCATTACACCAAATACACAAAATAATGTTCTTTTTTAGCAACGTCATATGACCCCTTTAACATTAAGTATTTCTGTAACACTTTCTATGAAGCCCATATTTATAATACTTTATAAGGGTATTCTTAAGGCATTATTATGAATGCATAATGCAAATAACACTCAACATCTAACCACTCACAAGCTGTAGTAAGATACTGTGCAGATCTTAAATAAACAATGTCAAGATATGATACAGTCCATTATTCTGTAAATGAAGTAGATTTAATATGGTGTTCATTGTGTGTTATAAATAATCAAACTTAAAACCACAAATACGTAAGTCATTATTATGATGTATTATAACTGTTGTTATGATTATTCATGAGTTGATATAACATATTATACATTTTTTTATAATGCATTATGCATTCATTATAATGCCTTAAGAATACCCTTATAATGTATTATAAATACAGGCTTCATAGAAAGTGTTAGAAACAAGTCACAAACAACAGAAATGTCATCATTTCAAATGAAGCTCCATTAAAACAACAGCAGTAAACAAGCGCCATTGAAAAAGTGCTAACGATTATTAATAAATAAGGATGTTGTTCATTTTCATTTTAGATGCTGTTATACCTCAGCATTGTATGTTTTATTGCCTGTGCAAATGTGAGTAAATATATGAATGGTAGAAACACACTAGATGTAAAATACATAAGAATACTCATGAGAAAAAATAATCTGTTGATAAAACAACATTTCTGTGTTTTCTGCTTTGAATCTGCTCAGCAGATACATGTTTAAAAATACTTTCTTATGTGTGAAACCCGTGTCACTGTGAGAAGTGCTGATAAAGTTCATGTTGTCCAGCGGGCAAACGCTCAGCTCGGATCCGGTACACGAGCACCGTTTTCTGCTGGCCTTTCATTTCGCTGAGTACACCAATTAGAGTAATGACATTAAGCAAATTACAACACTAAAACAGACACTAGGTACGTGAGCACCATACATCTCGGGCATACGTGGAGCTCATACTAGAGGCAGCATGAAAATGATCGATAGGTTTGCGTGAATAAGATGAAGCATGAGCGTTAATAACATTCAGTCGTATACCTGATGCTCGCCATCTAAACTAGACATCTGCTCATAAATACTCAAGATTTCTGCAGCGCCTCCATCTTGGAGACGGAAAATCAGATGTGTGTGGCGTGCGGTGAGGCTGACTCCAGGACTGGCGTGATTGATTGCACCAACCTTTTCCAGCGCTGCCAATTTGTGTTTGTATTGGGAGGCACAAAATTCCCTGGACCATTGGAGAAAGCGTTGCATGACATTGCATAAAGCATGCATAACGACATATGGGAGCTCACGCTAGCCTCATTTCCATTTATTTGCTGCTTTGCATGCTGTTTGCTTGTCTTATTGCATTATTTCTACAGCACAGTCTATCTTCTGACTAGTTCAGCCTAAAAATCCTGTCATTTTGTCACTTATGTTATTCCAGTCCAAATGACTTTTGTGAAACACAAGAGAAATATGCATTACAGATGGTTTCCATACAATTTAATGAAGAGTCATCATAAACGGTAGCACGAATGATGCATAAAAACCATTAAAATATCATGAAATACTAATTAAGATCCAAGTGCATGTTCTTCTGATAGCTGTTAGTGAAAAACAGACTGAAATTTAACTTGAGACTGCATTATTGAGTCAATGAGTTAAAATCCTGATTTGTGAACAAATCATCCAGACTGGCTTTCTGAATTGGATAAACAGGTTTATTGAAAGGATCCAACTCAATAAATTGCTTATTTTTTTAAGTATTGGACATTGATACTTCTCTCACAGACTCCGATGAATGTCATCAGTGCTGGGTAGTAACTGATTACATGTAATCTAGATTACGTAATCCGATTCCAAAAATTACTTGTAATTGAATTATATTACATTTTGAAATGCTCATAACCAGACTACAGTTATGTTTTTATTGATTACATGAATGCATATTATTCACACAATACCAATAAGTTATTCAAAATATGTTGATTATCCATAATACTACTTTTTCATCTTTTAAATTGTCCACCACAAAGCTGCGTATGACTATAGTGCACAAATTGACTAGTTTTAAGTCCCCATTCACTGTAGTTGCATGGACAAGAAGAGATTTATTCTTGTGTGTGTCGTAGATGAACAAAAGTGGTTCAGGTACAACATGAGGGTGAATAAACGGTGATTTTGGGTGAACTCTGGCTTTAAGAGCCACATGTGTGAATATGGCTGCCATCTGTCAGTGACATCTGTCAGTGTTTACAGTCCCTATTGGGCCAGTGCTCTGGGATGTTTTCAGATGAAAGGACACTCCTTCCGCACTTTTACTACATGAAAAGTGTGGAATTATGCTCATACGGTCGGTTAGAATGAGCCCTATATGGCATACTGTCTTGTTACCTTCAAGTAAAGTCAAGTCAGTTTATTTGTAAAACCAAGACATAAAATGCTCTGTTGTCAACCAAAAGAAGCATTTCAAAACAGAAGTTTATCTGTGGTTTTCCATCAAGGTCTATGGTTTGATGTTTAAAAGCAAAGAAAAACTAAATTAATTAATTAATTAATAATGTAATTGTACTGTTGTTATATAATAATAATAATAATAATAAGATTTATTATTGTTGTAATTATTATTATTATTATTTAATTATATTATATTATATTAAAAATCACATAATAATACAATTCGTTGTGTGTTCCCCAATTTGTTCTGCGTGTTTTTAATATAATACATATACAGTTTTATGGCCAGTAAAACATGTTTATGGCCAGTAAATTTTCTCAATTCACTGCCCATTGGCAGGTGTGTCAAAATGTTAGTTTCAGGCTCTGTGTACAATCGTTTCAAAGCAGCTTTACAAAACGTTAAATGTTAATGTTTATAATATCTTATATTTTCATGCCTTATAGTCACATTTAACAAATTAGAACTGAGGATAATATAGATTACATATGACATATTTCCCAATTGATGGATTGTCCATATGATTTGTGTGCTTTTCAAACATTCATAAATCGTGTATTTAAAAGCAACATTCACTGATAAAATTAGTATATTGGAGTATTTGGATTTTTTTATGGCTTGAGACCTTTAGTGTGTTAGAATCTTCGTTTAATTTGAGAGGAGAAACTTCTTGGAAAATAAGATTTAAAAAAATCCATGCCAGCCAGCCCCCTCAGAGAACAATCAATGTTTCATGACTTAAACCTTAAAGACTGTTAGCTACATTACAGCTTTAAATTACAACTTTGAAGCATGACTCACATTATGTGCTAGAGCTGACATTAGCTGGGAAAATAAGAGCGCCTATTTGTGTCTTTACAACCCACATAGAAAAGCTTTCAAAGCTGGAAAGAATCAGACACATCAGGATTAGGATCTCCAAAGGTCAGCCTAAAGTGTTTTGAAATGTCAATTAATTACATAATGAAATAAGAGTGACTGATAATGACAATTTGAAGAAGTCCAAACTTTTGCACATTGCACTGCTTATAAACTTGCAGTGTCCATTTCCAGTCTTTGATTATTTCTAAAGAACATTTATGTTTACTTTCTTACTCTGTCAGTTTACTTATGAGTTTTTAAGGAAAATGCTGATTACATAAATGCTTGTTTTCTCTAGCTGCATTGTATGCTGGTTTTAATCACCCTCTTTAATTTTAATAAATAATTATTCAGTTGTATAATTTATTTAGCAAAAAAATATATATAATAATAATAAATAATGTGTCATAATTTTGTATGCCATCTTTTATATAAATATTTGAAGAAGTTTTTGTTATATATAATTTTTTATATTATTTTTAAAAATCAGTAATAAAGATAGAATAGCAATGAGGCAACGCAGGGTAGGACACATTACTTCAGAGTGATCAAATGTTCCACTTGTTAACAAAACCATTTTACACTTTCAGGGAGAGCTGGAGTGTAGATTGGTTGCTATTAGACCATCACTTCACACCAAACATACAAGGCTGATTATAGTCAAAAATAACTGAGAATGTGACCTACATGCCCACCTAGAAAACTGAATCAAAACCACAGGCTGAGACACACACACACACACACACACACACACACACACACAAACATGTCAGTCAAGGTTAGCTGTAGTAGCAGGAGGGCTGCTTCACCCATCAGAAACATATTTATCTGAGCACTGCACATGTTTCACAATGATTAACAGAGGGAAACCATACCATTAATTTGATTAGCATTCTGGCAACACTGCTGGTGTGCAAATGCAAGTGAAACAGAGTGAGCACCCACAACTTCAAAAGTATCATTCCCATTCATTTTCTCTCTATGGATTAAAAAAAAAATCAATAAAGTGTCTGAAAATCACAAATAAACAAACAATGTTACAAAGCTGTTCACAATGTCGTTTATGAAGCACAGTTTTTTTATAACTACTTTGACACTAATTTCAGATCCTTGATGTAATCTTTCAAAACTCACACAGGCTGTCCAGTGTTCACAACACTCAATTCTGCATTCATATTTTTTAAAGAAACCTTAAACTTGCAGAATAATTGTTTAAACTCACTCAGTGATCTTGAAATCCCAAGAACATTTATTTAGATCAAACACGCACACGCACACACACTCACACACTCTCTCTCACACACACACACACACACACTCACACACACACGTTTGTTTCTGTGAATTGTGGGAACTTTCCATAGACTTCTATTACTTTTATACTGACCAAACAATAGTTTCTATCCCCTAACCCTAAACCTGCCCCTTCAGGGTGTCAAAACGCAAGACTAGGATTAGTGACAAATAAGGATGTCCAAGACAACCAAAAAGCACACACCCCACCCACACGTTTGTTTCTGTGAATTGTGGGAACTTTCCATAGACTTCTATTACTTTTATACTGACCAAACAATAGTTTCTATCCCCTAACCCTAAACCTGCCCCTTACAGAAAACCTGTTTTTTTTTAATGATTTTTTTTTTCACTTTCAGAGAAACATCATTTACTATTTTTAACCCCCCCCCCACCGTCAAAAATGTCAGGTTTTACTATCCTTGTGGACATACACACATGTTGGGTTTCATTCAGTATTGATGAAATACAATCAAATCACAAGTTTACTTTTCTATGTTGTATGTGTTAGTGTAATTTTACATCTAAGTACTGGGAAATATGAATTCACAACATGTATAAGATTAGGATTAGGGTTCGGTTTAGGGTTATCGCATGTAACTATGCAAACTATGCGTAATTTGTGGTTATTACTATAATAATTCATATGTGTAACAAAGAAACTGTCTAAAATAAAGTGTTACCAATCAATACATAGGTTTATTTTAATAAAAGCAAACATAATTAGCTACAAAATCCTGTAATTCATTAAAACTTCAGCTGTATTCCTCGCCTGGCTTACTGTGGAAAAAAAAATAATATTTTTTTTTAAATGATAACTGTACTTCTATATTTTCATCAACACTGTCTTGTGGATTTGGCTAGAGATTCCCAATAGCAGGGCCTGAATGCATACATAAATGTCAGATCTGAAAATACGGTCAGGAGAAGTGTTATTTAGGAGCATAGAAACAGTGCCTGACAAATAAATATCACATATACTCATAAAATCCATTTATTTTCTGTTCCACAGTAATTGGCGTCAGTGGATCTTGCTATCCTGAACCTTTCATGATCTAAATATGGAATATCGTTGATCAATTTCCATTAAGAGCAAAGCAACAGTTACTCATCATTTTGAAAAGCTGTTTCTATTGATAGTTAGATCATTGCACTGAAATGAACAGACAGACATGTCAGAGGTAATGTGTGAATTGGATTATATAAAATTATAATATTTTAATGTTATGTTGTGTCACTTTGAAAAGTTGATTCAATGAACCTATAATCTTAGGTTTATGTGTATCATATCCAAGCAACTGTAAAAAAAAAAAAAAAGTAAGACTTTTGAAAAATATGAATTTTGATCACATCAAAGTTCTGTTATTAGTGCTAGAGTGATTGTAAAAAACTGTAATTACTGTGATGATGCCCTGTGAGTGATGTAATCAAATTAAAAACTGCAGTTCAATAAGCTATTGATTATAAGTCATTCTTTTTACATTAGTTTATTGCACAACAGTCACATATGCGCAGATGCGGCGTCTGACTGGATTCTGTCATTCGCTGTACTTCATGGGAGCGGCTCTAATGCTGCAGCTCTCATTTCCATTGTAACAGTGACTTCTCTGATTGGTCAGTCTCTCTTCAGTATTATCTGTGAAAGGTTTAAACGTTTTAGTTCAAAAAAAAAAAATGAATGAATGAATGGGACTTTTACTTCCAGAGCTGCTGCACTCCAGATGAAGAAATCTGAGGTCCAAACAAAAGTCCATAGGAGCAGCATGTTCATGTGTTCCAGCCAATCACATCTCGAGAACAGACGTGTATTTAAATGACTGGTTACCTCATTCCAGTGCCTCATCTGCACAGCAATTCACTAAAGGATGTGAACTTGTGTCAGAAACTACAGGAATAAAAGCATCATAAGTTTGATTAAACTGCAGGTTCTGCTCGGATGAATAGTAATGGTGAAAGTGGTATCAGGACGCTGTTTAAGCTTGTGAGACGAGGGATATTGCATTGCCCAGAGCAGTGAATAATGAGGAGGGGGACTGAGGTCATTAAGATGAAATCACATAGTGTGGAACTAACTCTCACAACACCACCATCTTACATCACTAATTATTTACTGAGTAATTAACCACTAATTAACATAGTACTAATTAAGTGGAAGTCAGTGGATTTAATGAGTCCAGAAGGTGCTTAAAAATGTTCCGAAATCTTTTGCTAAAATTGTACACTTTGCATGTTGATCGTACTTAAGTTTAGTCATTTGAACATTGACATTTAAAGGGATAGTTCACGCAAAAATGAAAATCCTGTCATTATTTACTCATCCTCATGTTGTTCTAAACCTGTATGAGTTTCTTTCTTGTGCTGAACGCAAAAGAAGATATTTTGAAGAATGTTGGTAACCAAAACGTTGATGGTAGCCATTGACTTTCATAGTATTGAAAAAATGCTATGGAAGTCAATGGGTACCAGCAGCTTGAGGGTGAATAAATTAAGACAGAATTTTCATTTTTGGTTGAACTAGCTCTTTAACTTGCTTCACACGAGGAACTTGTGTTAGGAGGACTTTTATGGTGCATATTGTTGAATAGTCAGCTACTACTTTTTTAAGCTATTAGACAGCTGCAGGAGGCAGTAGAACCACCCTGACTGGACCATCATGGGAGGTGATAGCATTGTGGTGGCATATACTCCACTGGGGGCAATAAAAAAAAAACTCCTTCAAATGAATGCTTTCGTATTCTCTTTATCCGAATGCATTGGGGAACTCATATTTGAAATGCTCCCCATGTAATCTGCTTTAGAAATGTTTGTACTGGGCGTGCTTTGCCTAATAAAACCCTAGTGAGTGTTATTACATGTGTGTGGTGTAATGAGCATGCTGTTGCCGTAGCTCAGTGTCATCAACATGAGAGGAGTCTCTTCATTAAAGTGAACATCATAAAATAGCTTCTTATGGACAATGTAAAGTCATCTTAAGTTACAGAAGTCTGAACTATCTGACACTGAGGTGCCTTGCTGCTACAAGACTGTCTGACAGTTCAGTTCACCTGACATTAAAACACTATGGTATTTTTATAAATAAACCAAACTGGTCAAGAGTTTGAAATTAATAAAGTGTTTTTGAAATAAGTCTCTTTTGCTCACCAGGGCCGTATTTATTTGATAAAAGACACTGCAAAACAGCAATACTGTTAAATATGTTGACATTTTAAAATATTTATTTTCTATTTTAATACATTGGATAATAAATTGTATATTGTACATAATGAACATCAGTTAATGTATGAATGAACATGAATTAACAATGAACAACAGTATAGTATACTAGTATAGAAATTAACATTAACCTGTAATTAAAAGTTGTCAAATTGTTTTTTGATACCTAATGCATTAACTAATGTTAAAATCCATTAGGGAGGCCATTTCTACAACACCAAAAATGAGGGCAATTTGCAGGATTCCAGGATGAAAACAGAAAAATTATCCCAAACATTTAACCAGTGATAGAAATGAACTTTTGCCCCCTTAAATTGATTTCCAGGGACACATTTGTCTATTCTTATGTCATATTTTGCTTAATTTCTCCAATAAATAAAATTAATCAGAATAATGTAGCACTGTTATGTAGCAAAGTTTGCAGTTCGGGAAGAAGGTTCATGATTCATGTTACTAATCAAATAACACCAGTATCACCAAAATAAACCTTTGCACTGCAGACGTGGCAGAAGCTGAATCTGATGTGGCATCAGATGCATTTACACAGATCGCTTAATGCGACTCAGAGGTGGCATGCATGCATTTACCCTGCAATTACATTAATAATACTGAATAATACTGAATCTAGAAATATGATGTTGATAAAAAAACTGAAACAATACTGTAAATATGAAACTAAAACTGCTTAGTGAGTCACTGAATTATTCATTCAATCGATTTGTTTAAAATGAAGGAATTCAAAAAGAATTCACTGCCATTCACAAATCTGTGGCCTCATAGTATAGGAAAGTGCTCACTGGAAGTAGTAAGTCATCTGGCTGCTTTTCACCTACTGTTTTATGAATACCGTGAATTCAGACATACTACTCTTTTCAAATACTGTTTTTCACATATTATATAGTAAGGAAGTATGCGATTTCAGATTCTTTGTTATTCTCTCTTTATTAAGAAGTCAGTGAATCATTGACTGAGCTGACTCAGTTTAGTGTAATCATTTAGAAACTAAGCACCGTGTTAATTGGAGATAAAAAAATGTTGGCTGTGGCTTTGTTTGAAACAATTTTTTGGTGGCAAAATAGATCCAAAACCGTCAATATTGACAATATTGTTTCAAAAATGCACATCACTTTATATGCACATAGCCTATTTATTCATTTATTTACATTGGACATTCTGACCTAAAACCAGACAGATGGCCATCCAAGATACCATGTTTTATATCAAAACTTCCATATTCTGGAGGATTAGAGGATACCACATACTTGTACAATGCATAAGATGTTTCAGTCATTTACAGTTACCTAATTGCATCGTTTTCTGAGCTTTCCGTAAGTTTACAATGAGAATAACATGGCTGAGACTCACATCTCTAAATTCTTAAAAACAACATAATTTACTCTGCAATGCAATTTGCCAGAAAATCTCAGAAAAAGCTATTCAGAGACAGATAATGTAGTTGAAACACTCCAAGAAATGCACAAGAACGAGATCATTTCTTCTGTGGTCAAGATACAAATAATTGCCAGTGATTTTCATCGGTGAAACGGCTCTTGTGTTAAGCCTGGGGGTTCACTAGCAGTAGAGATTAATTGGCAATCAGCTGTGAATGTAATTACGTGTCACATATATTAAACATGCCTGCTTTTTGAGATGAATTGCAGGTCGATAGGTCAAAGACACGCAGACTGAAAGGTTGGTCCCGTCCCGGACCTGTGTACATCCAGAGACCTCTGCTATCTGTGATAGATGACTACAGCGTATAGAGAGTGGCGCTACACAAAACCATTACCCTATGAATTCAGCAGCGCCTCCCGTGGCTTCTCTTAATCTAATTGTGCCCGTAACAATAGCACTGAGCACAGTGGTTCAGGTAGAGCTCCGTATTCATCTCATCTTTGTCCCTTCAAAGCACTCGGAGTCTAAATCCAGCGCCGCAGCTGGGAGCGATTGTGTGATAACGGTGGGCAGACACACAAATGTGGAGTTTATTTAATTTTTTATGGGTGATGCAAGCTTTATAAAAGTGATTGAGATGAATCTTCCTTTTAATATCCACACCCCATGGGCTACACTGAACATGTATTGTGTACTGTCTGTGTTGAATTGTGCATGCCTGCAATATATGCAATAGTTAGGATTCAAATGAATTGCGCCATGATACCGCTGTCTATTTGCTCATGATTCGCTAAAGGGATTATGCTAATCAGGTATTGCTGCCTGCAAACATGCCCACAAAATTGTTGACTGCAGTTTGCACAGGGAAAAAAAGCTACAGTTACTGCTGCGACAATCACTATACAATGTACATAAGCATCCTTCAATATATCACCAACTACAGGCTAGTCAAATTGCGCTGACCTTTGTGAATCTGCTGCATTATATAATGCACCTCGTTTGCATAGAAAGAAGTCTGTCCAGAAAGAAAATGATGCTATATAAGTGCATATAGAGCCTGATTATGTTGGACTGTGAGTGGCATATGAATAACTGCTGCATGAATAAATAAGTGTGTACAGTAAGTATGTATGTACTGTATGCGTGCTGCAAAACTGTTTCCATGCATCAGTGATTTGATAGATCGTTGGTCTTTTTCTCCAGGGACTCATTTTTGACAAACCAGTCTTAAGTCATAATAATTCAAATGAGATGCTGAAGGTAATGAAACTTAAGTCCTTAACCAAAAAAAAAAACAGATTCTTCTTCATGCATTTATTTTGATCACAATCATTTTGCTTAACATTGAGAATTTTCACATAAAAAAGCTAGAGCCCAGTATTTAGCCATGGCTGTTTAATTAAGAGACTATTCACGCAGGACACATCTTTGCATTTAATAAAGCTGGACGGAGCACTACTCAGTGGAGCAGAATTAGACACATTTTTCAACGCTAAACTGTCTTGAACCTGACAGCACCTTAAAAAGAAATGACATGAGATGCTGACTAAAAGGCAACACAATGGCCCAGTATGTTCCTTCCTGGCATATGTGTACGTATATATATATAGTACTATAGTTTAGTTTGATAATGCTTTTTTGTTTACTATTTAATAAGGGCATTTTATTTTAAGGAGATTTTAACCGGGGGAAAAGTACAAAAGCTGTCACTGAGGCAGTACCTTTTTGAAATGTACAAATATGTACTATTAAAGTTCTAATATCTACCTTACTTACTTGCACCCTACTTAAATGCACACTTTAGGGGTAAATACGGTACAATTGTGTACCTTTTGAAAGAGTGTGCTAAAGAGACAGTTTTTGAACCTTTTTTTTTTTCTGAGTGTGTACTAAAATATATTTAGGGATTAATTATGATCTATTTATTACCTGTCAACCACTTTTTGAGAACAGACCTGAAAATGAAATATCTTGAATGCACAGACTTAAGTTTAGTCTCTTTTTAACGAAGACACTTGGCAGATTATGGAATTAAACAAGCGAAACTGAGTTTGAGTTTGATATCACACTGAATGAGCATTCAAGCAAGATTTTGTTTTGGGCGCAGTACCAAATGTTTCCACTAGATGAAATTTGTTTTCCATTCATTCCCTATGCCGGTCATTTTTGACGATGAACAGTACAAGAGTATCTATTTTTTTCAAGATCATTTATCTTTTTTGAATCATGTATGTGTGTGTGTGTGTGTTTACCTTTACCAAGTTTTGTACCATTCCAATTAATAAAATAAAAAATAAATTATAATCAAAAAACACTTTTAAAGGAGTATTTACCAGCAATATTATTTACCAGAATTTATTTAGGAGAAAAATTTAAATGTGCAGTATTTAAAAAAAAAAAAAAAAAAACATAATTTTTTTTTTTTCAGTAAAAAAAATCCAATACTTAATTGGGCAGAGTTTTGAAAAACCCTGGTCGGGGTTGGGAAACCCCAAATCAGGTGACAGCTATGTATCCATGCTTTTTGCTTTTTAAAGCCCTGTGTTACTGGATTATCATGGGTTTGTACTACTCACTTTTGAGGATTTTGGAGCTCACAGAGTTACTCCCCGCATTACACCACAGACATCACAAGGCCTAGCAGATATGTTTGCAAATCTCTGCGAAAGATTAGCTTCACCACACAATACAAACATTGCCATCTGAGCCATCAGAAGCATGTGTTCGCCATATTCCCCATGCTAAATCAACACACATCACTGACATTTGCTGTCTGGCAGCATTGATATGTAGCATTCAATAAGCACTGAATGATTTATTCATTGGATCAAGAATTTTGATCCAATTAGGCGTCCAAACAGCTCTCAGGCGCATCCGAGCTTTGAGCTCGGCCCTCAGATTCGTAGCTGAGAGTATTTTCAAAGATTTCTTGCTGCTATAAAGACCTTCTGTCTCAATGTGTCGCCTCTAACTGCAGCGCATACAGACCGAAGTACATTTGGTAACGCTGGGCTGCTGTTGGTAATGAATTAGTGGTGTGAGGTGCTCGGGGAGCCGTTTCAGAACACCCACTCCATGCTTTCATTAGCAAGTCGACAGAGCAGCTCCACTGATCGATGCCTTAAAAACCTATAGGCTGTAATTAATGCGGGGATTTATGCAATATGAGAGCACAACGTGGGTCCCTCACTGTGTAAATTAATCCAAGTGCTGCAGGGGCACACCTCGTGTCAACTGCATTAAAGGTGCATAACTTTTCTAATGGATAGAGTCAAGAGCAGAATTTAAGTATTACTCTGAATGAGCCTTGGCCCTGTTTATAGCTGCTATAATGTTCCCTGTCTAGGGTTAGTCGGTTACATGTGGACAGCTGAGACAAACTGGCATTAACACCTTCTTATGTGTGTCTCCGGTGCTTCCAAAAACACATCCGGCAGTAAGTTCAGTTAATGTTCAGTTCAGTTAAGTTCAGTTAGGTGTCTGAACCGCACACTAGAATACTATTCTTACTATTTCTGCAATATCTTATATGGCAAAAATACTAAGAGTACTAGTAATTGCATAGACATTCTTAACAGGTCGTCGAATCCATGAGTCACAATGGAAATGGATGCTAAGAAGAAGCACGCCTTACTTTTCTTTTTTCTTTTTTTTGCGATTTCCATTCTTAGTGCATATAGCCACCTACTAGGCAGTTGTGCAGTTACTTTTAATCTTTAGTTTTTATATTTTTGGGAACAAGAATTATATTGTTTGATAGAGTTGGGGTACTTGGACTTGGAGCTCAGACTGCAATTACGAATGAACTCAGATGCACGGGTGGACTAGTATTCAAACTTGACACAAGGTGCATCCCAATTTGCACACTTATACACTATTCTATGCTGTTTTGTGGTATAAATAGTGAGAGCAGTGGGTTCAGTGGGTTTTGTAAGTAATCTACCCAGCTCTGCATCAAACCTATCCATCCTAACCACTAATAATTATGTTTAATTTACTACACACTTACTACAGTACAGTACAGAATGTAGCTGCTTGTCGCCACATAAAATGCTTTCAGAGAGCAGCTCACAATCTTTGCATCACTTGCGATGGATCCGCAGCAGACAGATACAAGAGCGCATGCATGCATTTTAAGTTTGGGTGACAAATCCACCAGGGACAAATATTTCAATATCACAGTGAAGTGGCTTCTTTGAGCTGTTACCCAGCTAAACCTCCAATATGGCTAGCACCACAGCAATGCAATGGTAGCACAGTTTGGAGAGGAGGAGGAAGAATCGGGACCAAACAATCCATCACAATCTGAAAACTGATTGAATTGTAAGAGTGAGTTTACTGGGAGCACAGACAGAAATGTAGCGACAGCACTGTTGTACAGATTTCGGTGTAATTAATCAGAAGCCCTGCAGTTACTCTCACAATGGCACATGCTTTTACCCTTAATCATGAAATTATATCTCTGCCAGGGAGACGTGTGACCCCATGGGATGCGGACGCTCTGTTCAGTCAAAAATAATCACAGTCTCTTCCAGAAGATATCGTAAAAATTGCATAGCATTTAAGTATTTATCTTTGTCAAGTCATAAGTCATTAAGTGATAACATTTCAATTTAAAAATCATATCTGCACTTCCTAAACAAACAAAGGCAGCCTATTACATCACTCCAGATGCTATTTTTAGTTTGGCCCGTTACCGTTTGACGTGCATCAGAATTCCTGATGTCTTGTTTGTTTTGAATCTCTAATGGTCTCCTTCACTTCAAAGCCCCGTGCGACTGGAGAGAGGCAACATCTGGCTATGAAGAGCTTGTTTTTGTGCGGCTGAAACTTCAGAGGCAGGTTTAATCTATCTTGTAACACCTATCAGCCCTGGAAGCCGCTGGTGTCCCCCCCCCTGATGTGGGCTGCCGTCCCTCGATACAGCATCAGTCTGCTAGACGCCAGGTGCTTGTGATGAAACATTGCCAACCACCACATGTTCGTCATCAGCAATGAGGAATGGAGAGCAAAGCAGCAAATATGAAGGTCATTTATTCCAGTCAAGTCAAGTCACATCTATTTATGCAGCGTTTAATACAATGCAGATTGTTTCAAAGCAGCTTCACAGTAATGAACAGGAAAATGCAGTTCTGCTTAAAGTTTACATTCCCCTTGCAGAATATGCAAAATGTAAATATTTTTTTAACAAAATACCAGGTATTATGGATACATAATCCACAAGTTAAAATAATAACTGAATTGACACAAATGAATGAGTTCAAAAGTTTACACACCCTTGAATCTTAATACTGTGTGTCATATTTTCTTTACTATGTTTCTTATAAATGTGTTTTTTTCCATGTACTGTCCTTTAGAAGATAAAATATTTATAAGTGCAATTTTCCCCCGATCATCCAATTCACAAAATGTCTTATGTTTTGTTGCTTTCTATTAAATAATCTATTTTCTATTATAAAACAGACCATTCCAGTGCTTGATTATGACTGGCTGAGCTATGTTCAAAGCCATTGTAAAATATCCTATAGAGTGCAATTACCATTACCCGTGAGGCTGTGCAGGAAATTCCACCAATCAGAGAGTTGTGGCCAGCTCATCATGCTAAAAGAGCTTTAACGCCCACTCCTCTGAAGCACCTCAAATGTTGTAGACAAGTACAGAGAACACATGAAAGTACCAGGATGTGTTCTTGATATTGAAGATGCATCAGATGCAGAGAAATGAATAGGTCCCAAAACATATGTGTGAACATGATCTTACTGTAGTTCTACACTAAATATGAACATGTATTTACTCATCTCACCTGCACAAAACAGATTCAGTGTTCCTCAAAATGAATATAAACAGTGAAATGCAAACTCTGAATATTTAATGTATTTAATCCCATTTTATCTCTTTCTCTCTTTTTTTGCTGCCGACCTTCAATAATCCAATTCAGCCATACAAATGAGCAAAATGACTTTCTATATAAACATAAAAAAATGTTTGTGTGTGTTTTCGTTTATTTCGTTATTTTTATTTTATTTTTATTTATTTTTGAAATGTTATTCTTCATGCAATCCAGAATGGCTAAGGCGTGTTCATTTAACTTTTGGTGTGAAAGGGCTTTTGCATTTGCCAAAAATATAACTTTTTATATTAAAAACAAACAGACAAGCCCAGCCCAGTAGCTCAGTAACGCTATTAGTTACTTTTTTATGGAGTAATGCAATATTGCAATGTATCAGCCTACTTTAAAACGTAACTTTCCCCAACATTGCAGATAACATTAATATACATACTCATTTACACAAATACACACAGTAACATAAAAAGATATAAAATACTATATAATACATTAAAAAAATTATGTAAGTAAATGTTTTCATGACATATGTTTGCAATGTTATGTATTATTTTTGTGCATTGTTGCTGTCCAGCTACTTATAGTGTGTTGGAACGGTCAGTTGAGCCACAAGATCACATCTGAATTCTCATAAAGATTCATTGTGTGTCCTCACGTCCGTCTGAGTTTGCTCTTTCAAGGTAACCTGGTAAGACCCATCTCCATGAGAACGCAAGTCTGTTCTTAGAATGAACAAATAGCCCATGTCTTGCTCCATCTGTGTGATTCTTGGCAAGCATTCTGCTAAATACTACTGAGGATATATCGCCTGGCAGTAGGAATATTATTTGTTATTAATAAATTATTACACTTCTGTTGCGGTGTGTTTATTTTATGAAACTTTGTCTGGTGTGTGTAGTAGCCGTTGTATAAAGGTAATAAGCCCAGTGAAGCCATAGTTTAGCTGCTTAATCAAATACTTAATCATGCACAAATACCTTTGATTTAGCAAGAAATTTTGCATCATAATAATAAAAATGATAATAACAAGGATCTCTGTTCTCTGTTATCACATGTTTGTCATGTTTCCTCACCTGTCTGTACCGCTCTGCTTCTCACCTTATAATTATGTTAAATTATTATGTTTCACCTGTTCCCAGTTGTTCTTTATACTCTATTTGTTTGTCTGTTTGTTGCAGATAATTATACCCTGTTTCTGATCTTATCGAGTGTTCTTCTGTTTCGGGGTGTATTCTGCTGCCGAGCACCTGTTCGCTGCCGGTTCTGTGGATGTAGTGCCAGACTGCTAATTTTGGATTTGTCTTCTTTCTGCTGTATTTGGATTACTATGATGTTTGACCCTCAGTTGCATGATTTCTCTATGATTTCCTGAAGATTCTCTTACTCTCTGCTTTTGAGAGGAAGTCTGTGGGCAATTTGCCAGTGATCGAAAACCTTTTTCCTTTGTACATTATTTAACGTTCAGTGGAATGGTGGATTTTGAAGAGCTTGAAAATGGCTTCAAATCCCTTTCCAGACGTACCAGCCATAACAGCGCTGCTTCTGACGTACTCAGGAAACTCTACAATGTGCTTCAATAATTATGACCAAATCATATCCGTTTAATGACAAGGTGTGGCTTTTACCTTTAAACAATGATAGGATAGGATTGTATTGAAAATAGAAAAGTTTATTCTTTGTTTTTAAGGGCTTTACATATACATAGCTTTACATATATGTATAGACGATAATGTTTTCAAAATGATCCCCATTCACATGGATCCACAAAAACGACTAAAAACGCTGTATTGTGCCTGGCCGGCCAGGTTTGTGAGAGCAGAATCAGGATCTCCTGTGCTCATGAAATCTCATTACTCTGGCTTATTTGTCATTGGTGAAATTTAGTGTGTGACAATTGCCCCTGCAGGTCTCCACTATCTTCTCTCTTGTTTAATTAGTACAAATTTTATTATTAATTATTCATAAAAATGCAAGGGTCCAGCTGTGCGGCTGATGGATTTTCATTGGGTTTGTGATTTTTTGGGTTTTTTTTTTGCTGACTTGGCATTTATTTTGAAGCCACTTGGCCATGTTGACTTCAGCCAATATAACCTTTACAGCGTTTACAGCCTCACAGGCTTTATGAAAGCAGGAGAGGCACAGAACGTGAAGTGTGAGGTTAAAGAGAAATGCTGAGGAGGCAAATAGAGCGGTGAAAGAAAACCTCTCTCCTCCTCACTACGGCCGACCTACAGCCTCCTGTAATTTACAGCTACTCAAGTCACAGAAGACGCCATTTTGCATAGTGTTACCGAGCTTTAATCGCAGTGATAGATGAAGATGTGCTGCATTTTATAAATGGAGAGGCACATTCATGAGAATAAGTCGAATGGGAAATGGAGAATGTAGTGTCCTATAGCACTTGTTTCTCATTGAAATGAGCAGTGATCAGTGTTCATTCATCAGTGTGCTGCAGGCAGGGTTATTAGAGTTCAATAAAACTGAAACTAAAATGAAAAGCATAAGAAAAGGTAACACTTTAGTATAGGGACCAATTCTCAATATTAAAAATAGTTGCTTATTAGCATGCATATTACTATCATATTGGTTGTTTATTAGTAGCTACTTATAAAGCACATATTAATGCTTTATTCTGCTTGACCATATTTTAGATCCTGTAATCCTACCCAATACCTAAACTTAAAAACTACCTTACTAACTACTGATAAGCAGCAAAAAAAAAAAAAAAAATTGTAGTTAAAATTTAGTTAATAGTGAGAACTGGTCCCCGAACTAAAGTGTGACCAAAATAAATAAATAAATATATAATTAAATAACTAAAACTAAAACTGAAATAAAAATTAATAAAACTTTTTTTTTTAATATACACATACACGCACAATTGCAAACAAAAACAGAATCTAAAAATAAAAACAATTTTAAAATATTAATAAAATCTAAATAGAATCTCAGTGATACTAAAATAACATGGCTGCAGTGGAAACACATGATGATGATGATGATGATGATATGTAAAATCATTGTGTTTCTAAACAATTCAAACAAGAAATCAATTTAAAAAGGTTGAATACATACATATAAATGAATGCATACCTGTAATATGATTTGAATTGTGGATGCGGATGAAGTCTCTGTTTAAGGTTAGGGTTAGGGTTAGATGAACCATATATGGTGACAACACCTCCCTTTATAAATCACGTGAATGTATGTGTCCTCACCGAAATCATGGCAAAGAAAGCGGTACTGACTGAGAAGCCATTCTGTGCTCTCACTCTCAGCGCCGTCTTTAAAAATGCGTACTCTGCGGAGCGCATTGTTTGCCAAGTCTTCCAATAATGCAAGATAAGCCACTGCACTGAGACAAACATTTGTCACAGCTGTCTTTTATAGGGTTTGACACAAAATATGCAAATTGTCTGTTTAAAGCCAGACAAATGATAAACTGAGTGTTTTATAATTAAAGGAAACACAGGACATATGTGGATTGCTTAATGCATACTGTGACACTCTTAAATGCTTTTTATGTGTAGTGTCGGTATTCTACCAATAGATTCTCTGCGTAAGCATGCTCAGAGGTGTGCTTATATTTACACACATTTCTACGTATAAGTACAAGTTGGTA
>NW_015555792.1:728145-729018 GCF_001515605.1 Sinocyclocheilus anshuiensis | reverse complement strand
ACCTTAGTGAAATACATTCATATGCATAACTGAAAAACCTCTTACATACACTAGTGAAAACATTGATCAACCTTAGTGAAATACATTCATATGCATAACTGAAAAACCTCTTACATACATGAGTGAAACGAAAAGATCAACCGTAGTGAAATTCATTCATAAGCATAAGTGAAATAAGTAAATATTTCAGTAGATGATGAGAGCTAATTTCACTTGAAACGGAAGCTGTGTCAACACTTCCGTTTAATTTGGCGCGTGTCTCACAAACTCTGCAATGGCGTTTAGTCGTAAGTTGTCTGAAGCTATTAGTAATATAAACAACATTTTACCGTCGTCAAGTACAATTCCGAAAGTGGGATAAAACAGCGCGATGTTACAGAGCTCACGCCGTGGTGACCTGTCATCGGCGCAACTCTGCGACTTACTCGACAGCGCGGGGCGGACGTGTTCGCAAGCACCACCGAACTGACAGCGCAGACATCAGCATCTTCATACTACTTCACAGAAATTTGTGATTTTCCCTGCAAATAACAACACAAATTAGTATTAATTTATTATTACATTTATTTTGCTTATTATCTTTCTACCACATAAACAGTAGAGTTGTATTTTGAAGAACTGCATGCAGCAGATACTTTAATAATAGGCTACTGTAGTCCTCATGAGGAGCACGTCCAACATTGTTTAGCACATCCTAAGTGTTTAATTTTGTAGGCTACTTTATTGTTTTCAACTTCTATTCAGCAGTTACCATTAGGGTTGTGATGGTGAGGAAATTTTCCCACAGGTTAATCGACGTGTGATAACACCGACAACACCGGTCCCCGCGGGGGGCGTTCCCTCTTTTCCTCACTTTCCTTCGCTTTTAAATAG